>NW_027422175.1:0-253091 GCF_037893015.1 Macrotis lagotis | reverse complement strand
GAAGGAACGGCACGGCAAGGGTAAACAAGGCTAAGGCACGACAACGCACGCTAGGCAATGCACGGCAAGGCAAGGAAAGGGTAACGCATGGGAAAGCACGGTCAGGCGAGGCAAGCCTAAGGCATGACAACGCAAGGCTAGGCAATGCACGGAAAGCAAGCAAAGAGGAACGGAACGCAAGGAAGGCAAGGGAAAGCAAGGGAAGGCAAGGGTAACGGAAGGAACGGCACGGCAAGGGGTAACAAGGCTAAGGCACGACAACGCAGGGCTAGGCAATGCACGGCAAGGCAAGGAAAGAGTAACGGAAGGAAAGGAAGGCAAGGCGAAGCCAGGCAAGGCAAGTGTAACAAAAGGCACGCAACGGCAAGGGGAAACAAGGCTAAGGCACGACAACACACGGCTACGAAATGCACGGCAAGGCAAGGATAGGGTAACGCAAGGCAAGGCACGGTGAGGCTAGGCAAAGCTAATGCACGACAACGCAAGGCTAGGCAATGCACGACAATGCAAGGAAAGCTTAAAGCAAAGGAAGGCACGGTCAGGCGAGATAAGGCTAAGGCACGACAACGCAAGGATAGGCAATGCACGGAAGGCAAGCAAAGAGTAACGGAAGGTAAGGAAGGCAAGGGAAAGCAAAGAAAGGCAAGTGTAACGGAAGGAACGACACGGCAAGGGGAAACAAGGCTAAGGCACGACAACGCACGCTAGGCAATGCACGGCAAGGCAAGGAAAGGGTAACGCATGGGAAAGCACGGTCAGGCGAGGCAAGGCTAAGGAAAGCCAACGCAAGGCTAGGCAATGCACGGAAGGCAAGCAAAGAGTAACGGAAGGTAAGGAAGGCAAGGGAAAGGAAGGAAAGGCAAGTGTAACGGAAGGAACGGCACGGCAAGGGGAAACAAGGCTAAGGCACGACAACGCACGGCTAGGCAATGCACGGAAAGGCAAGGAAAGGGTAACGCATGGGAAAGCACGGTCAGGCGATGCAAGGCTAAGGCATGACAACGCAAGGCTAGGCAATGCACGGAAAGCAAGCAAAGAGTAACGGAACGCAAGGAAGGCAAGGGAAAGCAAGGGAAGGCAAGGGTAACGGAAGGAACGGCACGGTAAGGGGTAACAAGTCTAAGGCACGGCAACGCAGGGCTAGGCAATGCACGGCAAGGCAAGGAAAGGGTAACGCAGGGGAAGGCACGGTCAGGTGAGGCAAGGATAAGGCACGACAATGCAAGGCTAGGCAATGCACGGCAAGGCAAGGAAAGAGTAACGGAAGGAAAGGAAGGCAAGTCAAAGCCAGGAAAGGCAAGTGTAACAAAAGGCTCGCCACGGCAAGGGGAAACAAGGCTAAGGCACGACAAGGCACGGCTAGGCAATGCACGGCAAGGCAAGGAAAGGGTAACGCAAGGCAAGGCACGGTGAGGCTAGGCAAGGCTAATGCACGACAACGCAAGGCTAGGCAATGCACGACATTGCAAGGAAAGCTTAAAGCAAAGGAAGGCACGGTCAGGCGAGATAAGGCTAAGGCACGACAACGCAAGGCTAGGCAATGCAGGGAAGGGAAGCAAAGAGTAACGGAAGGTAAGCAAGGCAAGGAAAAGCAAGGAAAGGCAAGGGTAACGGAAGGAATTGCACGGCAAGGGGAAACAAGGCTAAGGCACGGCAACGCAGGCTGGGCAATGCACGGCAAGGCAAGGAAAGGGTAACGCATGGGAAAGCACGTTCAGGCGAGGCAAGGCTAAGGCACGACAACGCAAGGCTAGGCAATGCACGGAAGGCAAGCAAAGAGTAACGGAAGTTAAGGAAGGCAAGGGAAAGCAAAGAAAGGCAAGTGTAACGGAAGGAACTGCACGGCAAGGGGAAACAAGGCTAAGGCACGACAACGCACGGCTAGGCAATGCACGGCAAGGCAAGCAAAGGGTAACGCAAGGCAATGCACGGTGAGGCTAGACAAGGCTAATGCACGAAAACGCAAGGCTAGGCAATGGACGACAATGCAAGGAAAGCTTAAAGCAAAGGAAGGCAAGGTCAGGCGAGATAAGGCAAAGGCACGACAACGCAAGGCTAGGCAATTCAGGGAAGGCAAGCAAAGAGTAACGGAAGGTAAGGAAGGCAAGGAAAAGCAAGGAAAGGCAAGGGTAACGGAAGGAACGGCACGGCAAGGGGGAACAAGTCTAAGGCACGACACCGAACGCTAGTCAATGAACGGCAAGGCAAGGAAAGGGTAACGCATGGGAAAGCACGGTCAGGCGAGGCAAGGCTAAGGCACGACAACGCAAGGCTAGGCAATGCACGGAAGGCAAGCAAAGAGTAACGGAAGGTAAGGAAGGCAAGGGAAAGCAAGGAAAGGCAAGTGTAACGGAAGGAACGGCACGGCAAGGGGAAACAAGGCTAAGGCACGACAACGCACGCTAGGCAATGCACGGCAAGGCAAGGAAAGGGTAACGCATGGGAAAGCACGGTCAGGCGAGGCAAGGCTAAGGCATGACAACGCAAGGCTAGGCAATGCACGGAAAGCAAGCAAAGAGTAACGGAACGCAAGGAAGGCAAGGGAAAGCAAGGGAAGGCAAGGGTAACGGAAGGAACGGCACGGCAAGGGGTAAGAAGGCTAAGGCACGACAACGCAGGGCTAGGCAATGCACGGCAAGGCAAGGAAAGGGTAACGCAGGGGAAGGCACGGTCAGGTGAGGCAAGGATAAGGCACGACAATGCAAGGCTAGGCAATGCACGGCAAGGCAAGTAAAGAGTAACGGAAGGTTAGGAAGGCAAGGCAAAGCCAGGCAAGGCAAGTGTAACAAAAGGCACGCCACGGCAAGGGGAATCAAGGCTAAGGCACGAAAACGCACGGCTAGGCAATGCACGGCATGGCAAGGAAAGGGTAACGCAAGGCAAGGCACGGTGAGGCTAGGCAAGGCTAATGCACGACAACGCAAGGCTAGGCAATGCACGACAATGCAAGGAAAGCTTAAAGCAAAGGAAGGCACGGTCAGGCGAGATAAGGCTAAGGCACGACAACGCAAGGCTAGGCAATGCACGGAAAGCAAGCAAAGAGTAACGGAAGGTAAGGAAGGCAAGGGAAAGCAAAGAAAGGCAAGTGTAACGGAAGGAACGGCACGGCAAGGGTAAACAAGGCTAAGGCACGACAACGCACGCTAGGCAATGCACGGCAAGGCAAGGAAAGGGTAACGCATGGGAAAGCACGGTCAGGCGAGGCAAGCCTAAGGCATGACAACGCAAGGCTAGGCAATGCACGGAAAGCAAGCAAAGAGGAACGGAACGCAAGGAAGGCAAGGGAAAGCAAGGGAAGGCAAGGGTAACGGAAGGAACGGCACGGCAAGGGGTAACAAGGCTAAGGCACGACACCGCAGGGCTAGGCAATGCACGGCAAGGCAAGGAAAGAGTAACGGAAGGAAAGGAAGGCAAGGCGAAGCCAGGCAAGGCAAGTGTAACAAAAGGCACGCAACGGCAAGGGGAAACAAGGCTAAGGCACGACAACACACGGCTAGGAAATGCACGGCAAGGCAAGGATAGGGTAACGCAAGGCAAGGCACGGTGAGGCAAGGCAAGGCTAATGCACGACAACGCAAGGCTAGGCAATGCACGACAATGCAAGGAAAGCTTAAAGCAAAGGAAGGCACGGTCAGGCGAGATAAGGCTAAGGCACGACAACGCAAGGATAGGCAATGCACGGAAGGCAAGCAAAGAGTAACGGAAGGTAAGGAAGGCAAGGGAAAGCAAAGAAAGGCAAGTGTAACGGAAGGAACGACACGGCAAGGGGAAACAAGGCTAAGGCACGACAACGCACGCTAGGCAATGCACGGCAAGGCAAGGAAAGGCTAACGCATGGGAAAGCACGGTCAGGCGAGGCAAGCCTAAGGCATGACAACGCAAGGCTAGGCAATGCACGGAAAGCAAGCAAAGTGTAAAGGAACGCAAGGAAGGCAAGGGAAAGCAAGGGAAGGCAAGGGTAACCGAAGGAACGGCACGATAAGGGGTAACAAGGCTAAGGCACGGCAACGCAGGGCTAGGCAATGCACGGCAAGCCAAGGAAAGGGTAACGCAGGGGAAGGCACGGTCAGGTGAGGCAAGGATAAGGAACGCCAATGCAAGGCTAGGCAATGCACGGCAAGGCAAGGAAAGAGGAACGGAAGGAAAGGAAGGCAAGTCAAAGCCAGGAAAGGCAAGTGTAACAAAAGGCTCGCCACGGCAAGGGGAAACAAGGCTAAGGCACGACAACGCACGGCTAGGCAATGCACGGCAAGGCAAGGAAAGGGTAACGCAAGGCAAGGCACGGTGAGGCTAGGCAAGGCTAATGCACGACAACGCAAGGCTAGGCAATGCACGACATTGCAAGGAAAGCTTAAAGCAAAGGAAGGCACGGTCAGGCGAGATAAGGCTAAGGCACGACAACGCAAGGCTAGGCAATGCAGGGAAGGGAAGCAAAGAGTAACGGAAGGTAAGCAAGGCAAGGAAAAGCAAGGAAAGGCAAGGGTAACGGAAGGAATTGCACGGCAAGGGGAAACAAGGCTAAGGCACGGCAACGCAGGCTGGGCAATGCACGGCAAGGCAAGGAAAGGGTAACGCATGGGAAAGCACGTTCAGGCGAGGCAAGGCTAAGGCACGACAACGCAAGGCTAGGCAATGCACGGAAGGCAAGCAAAGAGTAACGGAAGTTAAGGAAGGCAAGGGAAAGCAAAGAAAGGCAAGTGTAACGGAAGGAACTGCACGGCAAGGGGAAACAAGGCTAAGGCACGACAACGCACGGCTAGGCAATGCACGGCAAGGCAAGCAAAGGGTAACGCAAGGCAATGCACGGTGAGGCTAGACAAGGCTAATGCACGAAAACGCAAGGCTAGGCAATGGACGACAATGCAAGGAAAGCTTAAAGCAAAGGAAGGCAAGGTCAGGCGAGATAAGGCAAAGGCACGACAACGCAAGGCTAGGCAATTCAGGGAAGGCAAGCAAAGAGTAACGGAAGGTAAGGAAGGCAAGGAAAAGCAAGGAAAGGCAAGGGTAACGGAAGGAACGGCACGGCAAGGGGGAACAAGTCTAAGGCACGACACCGAACGCTAGGCAATGAACGGCAAGGCAAGGAAAGGGTAACGCATGGGAAAGCACGGTCAGGCGAGGCAAGGCTAAGGCACGACAACGCAAGGCTAGGCAATGCACGGAAGGCAAGCAAAGAGTAACGGAAGGTAAGGAAGGCAAGGGAAAGCAAGGAAAGGCAAGTGTAACGGAAGGAACGGCACGGCAAGGGGAAACAAGGCTAAGGCACGACAACGCACGCAAGGCAATGCACGGCAAGGCAAGGAAAGGGTAACGCATGGGAAAGCACGGTCAGGCGAGGCAAGGCTAACGCATGACAACGCAAGGCTAGGCAATGCACGGAAAGCAAGCAAAGAGTAACGGAACGCAAGGAAGGCAAGGGAAAGCAAGGGAAGGCAAGGGTAACGGAAGGAACGGCACGGCAAGGGGTAAGAAGGCTGAGGCACGACAACGCAGGGCTAGGCAATGCACGGCAAGGCAAGGAAAGGGTAACGCAGGGGAAGGCACGGTCAGGTGAGGCAAGGATAAGGCACGACAATGCAAGGCTAGGCAATGCACGGCAAGGCAAGTAAAGAGTAACGGAAGGTTAGGAAGGCAAGGCAAAGCCAGGCAAGGCAAGTGTAACAAAAGGAACGCCACGGCAAGGGGAATCAAGGCTAAGGCACGAAAACGCACGGCTAGGCAATGCACGGCATGGCAAGGAAAGGGTAACGCAAGGCAAGGCACGGTGAGGCTAGGCAAGGCTAATGCACGACAACGCAAGGCTAGGCAATGCACGACAATGCAAGGAAAGCTTAAAGCAAAGGAAGGCACGGTCAGGCGAGATAAGGCTAAGGCACGACAACGCAAGGCTAGGCAATGCACGGAAGGCAAGCAAAGAGTAACGGAAGGTAAGGAAGGCAAGGGAAAGCAAAGAAAGGCAAGTGTAACGGAAGGAACGGCACGGCAAGGGGAAACAAGGCTAAGGCACGACAACGCACGCTAGGCAATGCACGGCAAGGCAAGGAAAGGGTAACGCATGGGAAAGCACGGTCAGGCGAGGCAAGCCTAAGGCATGACAACGCAAGGCTAGGCAATGCACGGAAAGCAAGCAAAGAGGAACGGAACGCAAGGAAGGCAAGGGAAAGCAAGGGAAGGCAAGGGTAACGGAAGGAACGGCACGGCAAGGGGTAACAAGGCTAAGGCATGACAACGCAGGGCTAGGCAATGCACGGCAAGGCAAGGAAAGAGTAACGGAAGGAAAGGAAGGCAAGGCGAAGCCAGGCAAGGCAAGTGTAACAAAAGGCACGCAACGGCAAGGGCAAACAAGGCTAAGGCACGACAACACACGGCTAGGAAATGCACGGCAAGGCAAGGATAGGGTAACGCAAGGCAAGGCACGGTGAGGCTAGGCAAAGCTAATGCACGACAACGCAAGGCTAGGCAATGCACGACAATGCAAGGAAAGCTTAAAGCAAAGGAAGGCACGGTCAGGCGAGATAAGGCTAAGGCACGACAACGCAAGGCTAGGCAATGCACGGAAGGCAAGCAAAGAGTAACGGAAGGTAAGGAAGGCAAGGGAAAGCAAAGAAAGGCAAGTGTAACGGAAGGAACGACACGGCAAGGGGAAACAAGGCTAAGGCACGACAACGCACGCTAGGCAATGCACGGCAAGGCAAGGAAAGGGTAACGCATGGGAAAGCACGGTCAGGCGAGGCAAGGCTAAGGAAAGCCAACGCAAGGCTAGGCAATGCACGGAAGGCAAGCAAAGAGTAACGGAAGGTAAGGAAGGCAAGGGAAAGGAAGGAAAGGCAAGTGTAACGGAAGGAACGGCACGGCAAGGGGAAACAAGGCTAAGGCACGACAACGCACGGCTAGGCAATGCACGGAAAGGCAAGGAAAGGGTAACGCATGGGAAAGCACGGTCAGGCGATGCAAGGCTAAGGCATGACAACGCAAGGCTAGGCAATGCACGGAAAGCAAGCAAAGAGTAACGGAACGCAAGGAAGGCAAGGGAAAGCAAGGGAAGGCAAGGGTAACGGAAGGAACGGCACGGTAAGGGGTAACAAGTCTAAGGCACGGCAACGCAGGGCTAGGCAATGCACGGCAAGGCAAGGAAAGGGTAACGCAGGGGAAGGCACGGTCACCTGAGGCAAGGATAAGGCACGACAATGCAAGGCTAGGCAATGCACGGCAAGGCAAGGAAAGAGTAACGGAAGGAAAGGAAGGCAAGTCAAAGCCAGGAAAGGCAAGTGTAACAAAAGGCACGCCACGGCAAGGGGAAACAAGGCTAAGGCACGACAACGCACGGCTAGGCAATGCACGGCAAGGCAAGGAAAGGGTAACGCAAGGCAAGGCACAGTGAGGCTAGGGAAGGCTAATGCACGACAACGCAAGGCTAGGCAATGCACGACAATGCAAGGAAAGCTTAAAGCAAAGGAAGGCACGGTCAGGCGAGATAAGGCTATGGCACGACAACGCAAGGCTAGGCAATGCAGGGAAGGGAAGCAAAGAGTAACGGAAGGTAAGCAAGGCAAGGAAAAGCAAGGAAAGGCAAGGGTACCGGAAGGAATTGCACGGCAAGGGGAAACAAGGCTAAGGCACGTCAACGCAGGCTGGGCAATGCACGGCAAGGCAAGGAAAGGGTAACGCATGGGAAAGCACGTTCAGGCGAGGCAAGGCTAAGGCACGACAACGCAAGGCTAGGCAATGCACGGAAGGCAAGCAAAGAGTAACGGAAGTTAAGGAAGGCAAGGGAAAGCAAAGAAAGGCAAGTGTAACGGAAGGAACTGCACGGCAAGGGGAAACAAGGCTAAGGCACGACAACGCACGGCTAGGCAATGCACGGCAAGGCAAGCAAAGGGTAACGCAAGGCAATGCACGGTGAGGCTAGACAATGCTAATGCACGAAAACGCAAGGCTAGGCAATGCACGACAATGCAAGGAAAGCTTAAAGCAAAGGAAGGCAAGGTCAGGCGAGATAAGGCAAAGGCACGACAACGCAAGGCTAGGCAATTCAGGGAAGGCAAGCAAAGAGTAACGGAAGGTAAGGAAGGCAAGGGAAAGCAAGGAAAGGCAAGTGTAACGGAAGGAACGGCACGGCAAGGGGAAACAAGGCTAAGGCACGACAACGCACGGTAGGCAATGCACGGCAAGGCAAGGAAAGGGTAACGCATGGGAAGGCACGGTCAGGTGAGGCAAGGATAAGGCACGACAATGCAAGGCTAGGCAATGCACGGCAAGGCAAGTAAAGAGTAACGGAAGGAAAGGAATGCAAGGCAAAGCCAGGCAAGGCAAGTGTAACAAAAGGCACGCCACGGCAAGGGGAATCAAGGCTAAGGCACGACAACGCACGGCTAGGCAATGCACGGCAAGGCAAGGAAAGGGTAACGCAAGGCAAGGCACGGTGAGGCTAGGCAAGGCTAATGCACGACAACGCAAGGCTAGGCAATGCACGACAATGCAAGGAAAGCTTAAAGCAAAGGAAGGCACGGTCAGGCGAGATAAGGCTAAGGCACGACAACGCAAGGCTAGGCAATGCACGGAAGGCAAGCAAAGAGTAACGGAAGGTAAGGAAGGCAAGGGAAAGCAAAGAAAGGCAAGTGTAACGGAAGGAACGGCACGGCAAGGGGAAACAAGGCTAAGGCACGACAAGGCACGGCTAGGCAATGCACGGCAAGGCAAGCAAAGGGTAACGCAAGGAAAGGCACGGTGAGGCTAGGCAAGGCTAATGCACGAAAACGCAAGGCTAGGCGTTGCACGACAATGCAAGGAAAGCTTAAAGCAAAGGAAGGCAAGGTCAGGCGAGATAAGGTTAAGGCACGACAACGCAAGGCTAGGAAATTCAGGGAAGGCAAGCAAAGAGTAACGGAAGGTAAGCAAGGCAAGGAAAAGGAAGGAAAGGCCAGGGTAATGGAAGGAACGGCACGGCAAGGGGTAACAAGGCTAAGGCACGACAACGCAGGGCTAGGCAATGCACGACAATGCAAGGAAAGCTTAAAGCAAAGGAAGGCACGGTCAGGCGAGATAAGGCTAAGGCACGAAAACGCAAGGCTAGGCAATGCACGGAAAGCAAGCAAAGAGTAACGGAACGCAAGGAAGGCAAGTGAAAGCAAGGGAAGGCAAGGGTAACGGAAGGAACGGCACGGCAAGGGGTAACAAGGCTAAGGCACGGCAACGCAGGGTTAGGCAATGCACAGCAAGGCAAGGAAAGGGTAACGCAGGGGAAGGCACGGTCAGGTGAGGCAAGGATAAGGCACGACAATGCAAGGCTAGGCAATGCACGGCAAGGCAAGGAAAGAGTAACGCAAGGCAAGGCACGGTGAGGCTAGGCAAGGCTAATGCACGACAACGCAAGGCTAGGCAATGCACGACAATGCAAGTAAAGCTTAATGCAAAGGAAGGCACGGTCAGGCGAGATAAGGCTAAGGCACGACAACGCAAGGCTAGGCAATGCACGGAAAGCAAGCAAAGAGTAACGGAACGCAAGGAAGGCAAGGGAAAGCAAGGGAAGGCAAGGGTAACGGAAGGAACGGCACGGCAAGGGGTAACAAGGCTAAGGCACGACAACGCAGGGCTAGGCAATGCACGGCAAGGCAAGGAAAGAGTAACGGAAGGAAAGGAAGGCAAGGCAAAGTCAGGCAAGGCAAGTGTAACAAAAGGCACGCAACGGCAAGGGGAAACAAGGCTAAGGCACGACAACACACGGCTAGGAAATGCACGGCAAGGCAAGGAAAGGGTAACGCAAGGCAAGGCACGGTGAGGCTAGGCAAGGCTAATGCACGACAACGCAAGGCTAGGCAATGCACGACAATGCAAGGAAAGCTTAAAGCAAAGGAAGGCACGGTCAGGCGAGATAAGGCTAAGGCACGACAACGCAAGGCTAGGCAATGCACGGAAGGCAAGCAAAGAGTAACGGAAGGTAAGGAAGGCAAGGAAAAGCAAGGAAAGGCAAGGGTAACGGAAGGAACGGCACGGCAAGGGGGAACAAGTCTAAGGCACGACACCGAACGCTAGGCAATGAACGGCAAGGAAAGGAAAGGGTAACGGATGGGAAAGCACGGTCAGGCGAGATAAGGCTAAGGCACGACAACGCAAGGCTAGGCAATGCACGGAAGGCAAGCAAAGAGTAACGGAAGGTAAGGAAGGCAAGGGAAAGCAAGGAAAGGCAAGTGTAAAGGAAGGAACGGCACGGCAAGGGGAAACAAGGCTAAGGCACGACAACGCACGCTAGGCAATGCACGGCAAGGCAAGGAAAGGGTAACGCATGGGAAAGCACGGTCAGGCGAGGCAAGGCTAAGGAAAGCCAACGCAAGGCTAGGCAATGCACGGAAAGAAAGCAAGGAGTAACGGAATGCAAGGAAGGAAAGGGAAAGCAAGGGAAGGCAAGGGTAACGGAAGGAACGGCACGGCAAGGGGAAACAAGGCTAAGGCACGACAACACACGGCTAGGAAATGCACGGCAAGGCAAGGAAAGGGTAACGCAAGGCAAGGCACGGTGAGGCTAGGCAAGGTTAATGCACGACAACGCAAGGCTAGGCAATGCACGAAAATGCAAGGAAAGCTTAAAGTAAAGGAAGGCACGGTAAGGCGAGATAAGGCTAAGGCACGACAACGCAAGGCTAGGCAATGCACGGAAGGCAAGCATAGAGTAACGGAAGGTAAAGAAGGCAAGGGAAAGCAAGGAAAGGCAATGGTAACGGAAGGAACGGCACGGCAAGGGGAAACAAGGCTAAGGCACGACAACGCACGCTAGGCAATGCACGGCAAGGCAAGGAAAGGGTAACGCAGGGGAAAGCACGGTCAGGCGAGGCAAGGCTAAGGCATGACAACGCAAGGCTAGGCAATGCACGGAAAGCAAGCAAATAGTAACGGAACGCAAGGAAGGCAAGGGAAAGCAAGGGAAGGCAAGGGTATCGGAAGGAACGGCACGGATAGGGGTAACAAGGCTAAGGCACGACAACGCAGGGCTAGGCAATGCACGGCAAGGCAAGCAAAGAGTAACGGAAGGAAAGGAAGGCAAGGCAAGCCAGACAAGGCAAGTGTAACAAAAGGCACGCAACGGCAAGGGGAAACAAGGCTAAGGCACGACAACACACGGCTAGGAAATGCACGGCAAGGCAAGGAAAGGGTAACGCAAGGCAAGGCACGGAGAGGCTAGGCAAGGCTAATGCACGACAACGCAAGGCTAGGCAATGCACGACAATGCAAGTAAAGCTTAAAGCAAAGGAAGGCACGGTCAGGCGAGATAAGGCTAAGGCACGACAACGCAAGGCTAGGCAATGCAGGGAAGGCAAGCAAAGAGTAACGGAAGGTAAGGAAGGCAAGGGAAAGCAAAGAAAGGCAAGTGTAACGGAAGGAACGGCCCGGCAAGGGGAAAAAAGGCTAAGGCACGACAACGCACGCTAGGCAATGCACGGCAAGGCAAGGAAAAGGTTACGCATGGGAAAGCACGGTCAGGCGAGGCAAGGCTAAGGAAAGCCAACGCAAGGCTAGGCAAAGCACGGAAAGTAAGCAAGGAGTAACGGAATGCAAGGAAGGAAAGGGAAAGCAAAGAAAGGCAAGTGTAACGGAAGGAACGGCACGGCAAGGGGAAACAAGGCTAAGGCACGACAAGGAACGGCTAGGCAATGCACGGCAAGGCAAGCAAAGGGTAACGCAAGGAAAGGCACGGTGAGGCTAGTCAAGGCTAATGCACGAAAACGCAAGGCTAGGCGATGCACGACAATGCAAGGAAAGCTTAAAGCAAAGGAAGGCAAGGTCAGGCGAGATAAGGTTAAGGCACGACAACGCAAGGCTAGGAAATTCAGGGAAGGCAAGCAAAGAGTAACGGAAGGTAAGCAAGGCAAGGAAAAGGAAGGAAAGGCCAGGGTAATAGAAGGAACGGCACGGCAAGGGGTAACAAGGCTAAGGCACGACAACGCAGGGCTAGGCAATGCACGACAATGCAAGGAAAGCTTAAAGCAAAGGAAGGCACGGTCAGGCGAGATAAGGCTAAGGCACGACAACGCAAGGCTAGGCAATGCACGGAAAGCAAGCAAAGAGTAACGGAACGCAAGGAAGGCAAGGGAAAGCAAGGGAAGGCAAGGGTTACGGAAGGAACGGCACGGCAAGGGATAACAAGGCTAAGGCACGGCAACGCAGGGCTAGGCAATGCACGGCAAGGCAAGGAAAGGGTAACGCAGGGGAAGGCACGGTCAGGTGAGGCAAGGATAAGGCACGACAACGCAAGGCTAGGCAATGCACGGCAAGGCAAGCAAAGAGTAACGCAAGGCAAGGCACGGTGAGGCTAGGCAAGGCTAATGCACGACAACGCAAGGCTAGGCAATGCACGACAATGCAAGTAAAGCTTAATGCAAAGGAAGGCACGGTCAGGCGAGATAAGGCTAAGGCACGACAACGCAAGGCTAGGCAATGCACGGAAAGCAAGCAAAGAGTAACGGAACGCAAGGAAGGCAAGGGAAAGCAAGGGAAGGCAAGGGAAACGGAAGGAACGGCACGGCAAGGGGTAACAAGGCTAAGGCACGACAACGCAGGGCTAGGCAATGCACGGCAAGGCAAGGAAAGAGTAACGGAAGGAAAGGAAGGCAAGGCAAAGTCAGGCAAGGCAAGTGTAACAAAAGGCACGCAACGGCAAGGGGAAACAAGGCTAAGGCACGACAACACACGGCTAGGAAATGCACGGCAAGGCAAGGAAGGGGTAACGCAAGGCAAGGCACGGTGAGGCTAGGCAAGGCTAATGCACGACAACGCAAGGCTAGGCAATGCACGACAATACAAGGAAAGCTTAAAGCAAAGGAAGGCACGGTCAGTCGAGATAAGGCTAAGGCACGACAACGCAAGGCTAGGCAATGCACGGAAGGCAAGCAAAGAGTAACGGAAGGTAAGGAAGGCAAGGGAAAGCAAGGAAAGGCAATGGTAACGGAAGGAACGGCACGGCAAGGGGAAACAAGGCTAAGGCACGACAACGCACGCTAGGCAATGCACGGCAAGGCAAGGAAAGGGTAACGCAGGGGAAAGCACGGTCAGGCGAGGCAAGGCTAAGGCATGACAACGCAAGGCTAGGCAATGCACGGAAAGCAAGCAAATAGTAACGGAACGCAAGGAAGGCAAGGGAAAGCAAGGGAAGGCAAGGGTATCGGAAGGCACGGCACGGCAAGGGGTAACAAGGCTAAGGCACGACAACGCAGGGCTAGGCAATGCACGGCAAGGCAAGGAAAGGGTAACGCAAGGCAAGGCACGGTGAGGCTAGGCAAGGTTAATGCACGACAACGCAAGGCTAGGCAATGCACGAAAACGCAAGGAAAGCTTAAAGTAAAGGAAGGCACGGTAAGGCGAGATAAGGCTAAGGCACGACAACGCAAGGCTAGGCAATGCACGGAAGGCAAGCAAAGAGTAACGGAAGGACAGGAAGGCAAGGCAAGTGTAACAAAAGGCACGCAACGGCAAGGGGAAACAAGGCTAAGGCACGACAACACACGGCTAGGAAATGCACGGCAAGGCAAGGAAAGGGTAACGCAAGGCAAGGCACGGTGAGGCTAGGCAAGGCTAATGCACGACAACGCAAGGCTAGGCAATGCACGACAATGCAAGTAAAGCTTAAAGCAAAGGAAGGCACGGTCAGGCGAGATAAGGCTAAGGCACGACAACGCAAGGCTAGGCAATGCAGGGAAGGCAAGCAAAGAGTAACGGAAGGTAAGGAAGGCAAGGGAAAGCAAGGAAAGGCAATGGTACCGGAAGGAACGGCACGGCAAGGGGAAACAAGTCTAAGGCACGACAACGCACGCTAGGCAATGCACGGCAAGGCAAGGAAAGGGTAACGCATGGGAAAGCACGGTCAGGCGAGGCAAGGCTAAGGAAAGCCAACGCAAGGCTAGGCAATGCACGGAAAGCAAGCAAGGAGTAACGGAACGCAAGGAAGGAAAGGAAAGCAAGGGAAGGCAAGGGTATCGGAAGGAACGGCACGGTAAGTGGTAACAAGGCTAAGGCACGGCAACGCAGGGCTAGGCAATGCACGGCAAGGCAAGGAAAGGGTAACGCAGGGGAAGGCACGGTCAGGTGAGGCAAGGATAAGGCACGACAATTCAAGGGTAGGCAATGCACGGAAGGCAAGCAAAGAGTATCGGAAGTTAAGGAAGGCAAGGGAAAGCAAAGAAAGGCAAGTGTAACGGAAGGAACTGCACGGCAAGGGGAAACAAGGCTAAGGCACGACAACGCACGGCTAGGCAATGCACGGCAAGGCAAGCAAAGGGTAACGCAAGGAAAGGAAGGCAAGGCAAAGCCAGGCAAGGCAAGTGTAACAAAAGGCACGCAACGGCAAGGGGAAACAAGGCTAAGGCACGACAACACACGGCTAGGAAATGCACGGCCAGGCAAGGAAAGGGTAACGCAAGGCAAGGCACGGTGAGGCTAGGCAAGGCTAATGCACGACAACGCAAGGCTAGGCAATGCACGACAATGCAAGTAAAGCTTAAAGCAAAGGAAGGCACGGTCAGGCGAGATAAGGCTAAGGCACGACAACGCAAGGCTAGGCAATGCAGGGAAGGCAAGCAAAGAGTAACGGAAGGTAAGGAAGGCAAAGGAAAGCAAGGAAAGGCAATGGTAACGGAAGGAACGGCACGGCAAGGGGAAACAAGTCTAAGGCACGACAACGCACGCTAGGCAATGCACGGCAAGGCAAGGAAAGGGTAACGCATGGGAAAGCACGGTCAGGCGAGGCAAGGCTAAGGCACGACAACGCAAGCCTTGGCAATGCACGGAAGGCAAGCAAAGAGGAACGGAACGCAAGGAAGGCAAGGGAAAGCAAGGGAAGGCAAGGGTAACGGAAGGAACGGCACGGCAAGGGGTAACAAGGCTAAGGCACGACAACGCAGGGCTAGGCAATGCACGGCAAGGCAAGGAAAGAGTAACGGAAGGAAAGGAAGGCAAGGGAAAGCCAGGCAAGGCAAGTGTAACAAAAGGCACGCAACGGCAAGGGGAAACAAGGCTAAGGCACGACAACACACGGCTAGGAAATGCACGGCAAGGCAAGGAAAGGGTAACGCAAGGCAAGGCACGGTGAGGCTAGGCAAGGCTAATGCACGACAACGCAAGGCTAGGCAATGCACGACAATGCAAGTAAAGCTTAAAGCAAAGGAAGGCACGGTCAGGCGAGATAAGGCTAAGGCACGACAATGCAAGGCTAGGCAATGCACGGAAGGCAAGCAAAGAGTAACGGAAGGTAAGGAAGGCAAGGGAAAGCAAAGAAAGGCAAGTGTAACGGAAGGAACGACACGGCAAGGGGAAACAAGGCTAAGGCACGACAACGCACGCTAGGCAATGCACGGCAAGGCAAGGAAAGGGTAACGCATGGGAAAGCACGGTCAGGCGAGGCAAGGCTAAGGAAAGCCAACGCAAGGCTAGGCAATGCACGACAATGCAAGTAAAGCTTAAAGCAAAGGAAGGCACGGTCAGGCGAGATAAGGCTAAGGCACGACAACGCAAGGCTAGGCAATGCACGGAAGGCAAGCAAAGAGTAACGGAAGGTAAGGAAGGCAAGGGAAAGCAAAGAAAGGCAAGTGTAACGGAAGGAACTGCACGGCAAGGGGAAACAAGGCTAAGGCACGACAACGCACGGCTAGGCAATGCACGGCAAGGCAAGCAAAGGGTAACGCAAGGCAATGCACGGTGAGGCTAGACAATGCTAATGCACGAAAACGCAAGGCTAGGCAATGCACGACAATGCAAGGAAAGCTTAAAGCAAAGGAAGGCAAGGTCAGGCGAGATAAGGCAAAGGCACGACAACGCAAGGCTAGGCAATTCAGGGAAGGCAAGCAAAGAGTAACGGAAGGTAAGGAAGGCAAGGAAAAGCAAGGAAAGGCAAGGGTAACGGAAGGAACGGCACGGCAAGGGGGAACAAGTCTAAGGCACGACACCGAACGCTAGGCAATGAACGGCAAGGGAAGGAAAGGGTAACGCATGGGAAAGCACGGTCAGGCGAGGCAAGGCTAAGGCACGACAACGCAAGGCTAGGCAATGCACGGAAGGCAAGCAAAGAGTAACGGAAGGTAAGGAAGGCAAGGGAAAGCAAGGAAAGGCAAGTGTAACGGAAGGAACGGCACGGCAAGGGGTAACAAGGCTAAGGCACGACAACGCACGCTAGGCAATGCACGGCAAGGCAAGGAAAGGGTAACGCATGGGAAAGCACGGTCAGGTGAGGCAAGGATAAGGCACGACAATGCAAGGCTAGGCAATGCACGGCAAGGCAAGTAAAGAGTAACGGAAGGAAAGGAAGGCAAGGCAAAGCCAGGCAAGGCAAGTGTAACAAAAGGCACGCCACGGCAAGGGGAATCAAGGCTAAGGCACGACAACGCACGGCTAGGCAATGCACGGCAAGGCAAGGAAAGGGTAACGCAAGGCAAGGCACGGTGAGGCTAGGCAAGGCTAAAGCACGACAACGCAAGGCTAGGCGATGCACGACAATGCAAGGAAAGCTTAAAGCAAAGGAAGGCAAGGTCAGGCGAGATAAGGTTAAGGCACGACAACGCAAGGCTAGGAAATTCAGGGAAGGCAAGCAAAGAGTAACGGAAGGTAAGCAAGGCAAGGAAAAGGAAGGAAAGGCCAGGGTAATGGAAGGAACGGCACGGCAAGGGCTAACAAGGGTAAGGCACGACAACGCAGGGCTAGGCAATGCACGACAATGCAAGGAAAGCTTAAAGCAAAGGAAGGCACGGTCAGGCGAGATAAGGCTAAGGCACGACAACGCAAGGCTAGGCAATGCACGGAAAGCAAGCAAAGAGTAACGGAACGCAAGGAAGGCAAGGGAAAGCAAGGGAAGGCAAGGGTTACGGAAGGAACGACACGGCAAGGGGTAACAAGGCTAAGGCACGGCAACGCAGGGTTAGGCAATGCACGGCAAGGCAAGGAAAGGGTAACGCAGGGGAAGGCACGGTCAGGTGAGGCAAGGATAAGGCACGACAATGCAAGGCTCGGCAATGCACGGCAAGGCAAGGAAAGAGTAACGGAAGGAAAGGAAGGCAAGTCAAAGCCAGGAAAGGCAAGTGTAACAAAATGCACGCCACGCCAATGGGAAACAAGGCTAAGGCACGACAACTCACGGCTAGGCAATGCACGGCAAGGCAAGGAAGGGGTAACGCAAGGCAAGGCACGGTGAGGCTAGGCAAGGCTAATGCACGACAACGCAAGGCTAGGCAATGCACGACAATGCAAGGAAAGCTTAAAGCAAAGGAAGGCACGGTCAGGCGAGATAAGGCTAAGGCACGACAACGCAAGGCTAGGCAATGCACGGAAGGCAAGCAAAGAGTAACGGAAGGTAAGGAAGGCAAGGGAAAGCAAAGAAAGGCAAGTGTAACGGAAGGAACGGCACGGCAAGGGGAAACAAGGCTAAGGCACGACAACGCACGCTAGGCAATGCACGGCAAGGCAAGGAAAGGGTAACGCATGGGAAAGCACGGTCAGGCGAGGCAAGCCTAAGGCATGACAACGCAAGGCTAGGCAATGCACGGAAAGCAAGCAAAGAGGAACGGAACGCAAGGAAGGCAAGGGAAAGCAAGGGAAGGCAAGGGTAACGGAAGGAACGGCACGGCAAGGGGTAACAAGGCTAAGGCACGACAACGCAGGGCTAGGCAATGCACGGCAAGGCAAGGAAAGAGTAACGGAAGGAAAGGAAGGCAAGGCAAAGCCAGGCAAGGCAAGTGTAACAAAAGGCACGCAACGGCAAGGGGAAACAAGGCTAAGGCACGACAACACACGGCTAGGAAATGCACGGCAAGGCAAGGAAAGGGTAACGCAAGGCAAGGCACGGTGAGGCTAGGCAAGGCTAATGCACGACAACGCAAGGGTAGGCAATGCACGACAATGCAAGTAAAGCTTAAAGCAAAGGAAGGCACGGTCAGGCGAGATAAGGCTAAGGCACGACAACGCAAGGCTAGGCAATGCACGGAAGGCAAGCAAAGAGTAACGGAAGGTAAGGAAGGCAAGGGAAAGCAAAGAAAGGCAAGTGTAACGGAAGGAACGACACGGCAAGGGGAAACAAGGCTAAGGCACGACAACGCACGCTAGGCAATGCACGGCAAGGCAAGGAAAGGGTAACGCATGGGAAAGCACGGTCAGGCGAGGCAAGGCTAAGGAAAGCCAACGCAAGGCTAGGCAATGCACGACAATGCAAGTAAAGCTTAAAGCAAAGGAAGGCACGGTCAGGCGAGATAAGGCTAAGGCACGACAACGCAAGGCTAGGCAATGCACGGAAGGCAAGCAAAGAGTAACGGAAGGTAAGGAAGACAAGGGAAAGCAAAGAAAGGCAAGTGTAACGGAAGGAACGGCACGGCAAGGGGAAACAAGGCTAAGGCACGACAACGCACGGCTAGGCAATGCACGGCAAGGCAAGCAAAGGGTAACGCAAGGCAATGCACGGTGAGGCTAGACAATGCTAATGCACGAAAACGCAAGGCTAGGCAATGCACGACAATGCAAGGAAAGCTTAAAGCAAAGGAAGGCAAGGTCAGGCGAGATAAGGCTAAGGCACGACAACGCAAGGCTAGGCAATTCAAGGAAGGCAAGCAAAGAGTAACGGAAGGTAAGGAAGGCAAGGAAAAGCAAGGAAAGGCAAGGGTAACGGAAGGAACGGCACGGCAAGGGGGAACAAGTCTAAGGCACGACACCGAACGCTAGGCAATGAACGGCAAGGGAAGGAAAGGGTAACGCATGGGAAAGCACGGTCAGGCGAGGCAAGGCTAAGGCACGACAACGCAAGTCTAGGCAATGCACGGAAGGCAAGCAAAGAGTAACGGAAGGTAAGGAAGGCAAGGGAAAGCAAGGAAAGGCAAGTGTAACGGAAGGAACGGCACGGCAAGGGGAAACAAGGCTAAGGCACGACAACGCACGCTAGGCAATGCACGGCAAGGCAAGGAAAGGGTAACGCATGGGAAAGCACGGTCAGGCGAGGCAAGGCTAAGGCATGACAACGCAAGGCTAGGCAATGCACGGAAAGGAAGCAAAGAGTAACGGAACGCAAGGAAGGCAAGGGAAAGCAAGGGAAGGCAAGGGTAACGGAAGGAACGGCACGGCAAGGGGTAAGAAGGCTAAGGCACGACAACGCAGGGCTAGGCAATGCTCGGCAAGGCAAGGAAAGGGTAACGCAGGGGAAGGCACGGTCAGGTGAGGCAAGGATAAGGCACGACAATGCAAGGCTAGGCAATGCACGGCAAGGCAAGTAAAGAGTAACGGAAGGAAAGGAAGGCAAGGCAAAGCCAGGCAAGGCAAGTGTAACAAAAGGCACGCCACGGCAAGGGGAATCAAGGCTAAGGCACGACAACGCACGGCTAGGCAATGCACGGCAAGGCAAGGAAAGGGTAACGCAAGGCAAGGCACGGTGAGGCTAGGCAAGGCTAATGCACGACAACGCAAGGCTAGGCGATGCACGACAATGCAAGGAAAGCTTAAAGCAAAGGAAGGCAAGGTCAGGCGAGATAAGGTTAAGGCACGACAACGCAAGGCTAGGAAATTCAGGGAAGGCAAGCAAAGAGTAACGGAAGGTAAGCAAGGCAAGGAAAAGGAAGGAAAGGCCAGGGTAATGGAAGGAACGGCACGGCAAGGGGTAACAAGGCTAAGGCACGACAACGCAGGGCTAGGCAATGCACGACAATGCAAGGAAAGCTTAAAGCAAAGGAAGGCACGGTCAGGCGAGATAAGGCTAAGGCACGACAACGCAAGGCTAGGCAATGCACGGAAAGCAAGCAAAGAGTAACGGAACGCAAGGAAGGCAAGGGAAAGCAAGGGAAGGCAAGGGTTACGGAAGGAACGGCACGGCAAGGGGTAAGAAGGCTAAGGCACGGCAACGCAGGGCTAGGCAATGCACGGCAAGGCAAGGAAAGGGTAACGCAGGGGAAGGCACGGTCAGGTGAGGCAAGGATAAGGCACGAAAATGCAAGGCTGGGCAATGCACGGCAAGGCAAGGAAAGAGTAACGCAAGGCAAGGCACGGTGAGGCTAGCCAAGGCTAATGCACGACAACGCAAGGCTAGGCAATGCACGACAATGCAAGTAAAGCTTAATGCAAAGGAAGGCACGGTCAGGCGAGATAAGGCTAAGGCACGACAACGCAAGGCTAGGCAATGCACGGAAAGCAAGCAAAGAGTAACGGAACGCAAGGAAGGCAAGGGAAAGCAAGGGAAGGCAAGGGTAACGGAAGGAACGGCACGGCAAGGGGTAACAAGGCTAAGGCACGACAACGCAGGGCTAGGCAATGCACGGCAAGGCAAGGAAAGGGTAACGGATGGGAAAGCACGGTCAGGCGAGGCAAGGCTAAGGCACGACAACGCAAGGCTAGGCAATGCACGGAAGGCAAGCAAAGAGTAACGGAAGGTAAGGAAGGCAAGGGAAAGCAAGGGAAGGCAAGGGTAACGGAAGGAACGGCACGGCAAGGGGAAACAAGGCTAAGGCACGACAACGCACGCTAGGCAATGTACGGCAAGGCAAGGAAAGGGTAACGCATGGGAAAGCACGGTCAGGCGAGGCAAGGCTAAGGCATGACAACGCAAGGCTAGGCAATGCACGGAAAGCAAGCAAAGAGTAACGGAACGCAAGGAAGGCAAGGGAAAGCAAGGGAAGGCAAGGGTAACGGAAGGAACGGCACGCCAATGGGTAAGAAGGCTAAGGCACGACAACGCAGGGCTAGGCAATGCACGGCAAGGGAAGGAAAGGGTAACGCAGGGGAAGGCACGGTCAGGTGAGGCAAGGATAAGGCACGACAATGCAAGGCTAGGCAATGCACGGCAAGGCAAGGAAAGAGTAACGGAAGGAAAGGAAGGCAAGGCAAAGCCAGGCAAGGCAAGTGTAACAAAAGGCACGCCACGGCAAGGGGAATCAAGTCTAAGGCACGACAACGCACGGCTAGGCAATGCACGGCAAGGCAAGGAAAGGGTAACGCAAGGCAAGGCACGGTGAGGCTAGGCAAGGCTGATGCACGACAACGCAAGGCTAGGCAATGCACGACAATGCAAGGAAAGCTTAAAGCAAAGGAAGGCACGGTCAGGCGAGATAAGGCTAAGGCACGACAACGCAAGGCTAGGCAATGCACGGAAAGCAAGCAAAGAGTAACGGAATGTAAGGAAGGCAAGGGAAAGCAAAGAAAGGCAAGTGTAACGGAAGGAACGGCACGGCAAGGGGAAACAAGGCTAAGGCACGACAACGCACGCTAGGCAAAGCACGGCAAGGCAAGGAAAGGGTAACGCATGGGAAAGCACGGTCAGGCGAGGCAAGCCTAAGGCATGACAACGCAAGGCTAGGCAATGCACGGAAAGCAAGCAAAGAGTAACGGAACGCAAGGAAGGCAAGGGAAAGCAAGGGAAGGCAAGGGTAACGGAAGGAACGGCACGGCAAGGGGTAACAAGGCTAAGGCACGACAACGCAGGGCTAGGCAATGCACGGCAAGGCAAGGAAAGAGTAACGGAAGGAAAGGCACGGTGAGGCTAGGCAAGGCTAATGCACGACAACGCAAGGCTAGGCAATGCACGACAATGCAAGTAAAGCTTAAAGCAAAGGAAGGCACGGTCAGGCGAGATAAGGCTAAGGCACGACAACGCAAGGGTAGGCAATGCAGGGAAGGCAAGCAAAGAGTAACGGAAGGTAAGGAAGGCAAGGGAAAGCAAGGAAAGGCAATGGTAACGGAAGGAACGGCACGGCAAGGGGAAACAAGTCTAAGGCACGACAACGCACGCTAGGCAATGCACGGCAAGGCAAGGAAAGGGTAACGCATGGGAAAGCACGGTCAGGCGAGGCAAGCCTAAGGCATGACAACGCAAGGCTAGGCAATGCACGGAAAGCAAGCAAAGAGTAACGGAACGCAAGGAAGGCAAGGGAAGGCAAGGGAAAGCAAGGGTAACGGAAGGAACGGCACGGCAAGGGGTAACAAGGCTAAGGCACGACAACGCAGGGCTAGGCAATGCACGGAAGGCAAGCAAAGAGTAACGGAAGGTAAGGAAGGCAAGGGAATGCAAGGAAAGGCAAGTGTAACGGAAGGAACGGCACGGCAAGGGGAAACAAGGCTAAGGCACGACAACGCACGCTAGACAATGCACGGCAAGGCAAGGAAAGGGTAACGCAGGTGAAGGCACGGTCAGGTGAGGCAAGAAGAAGGCACGACAACGCACGGCTAGGCAATGCACGGCAAGGCAAGGAAAGGGTAACGCAAGGCAAGGCTAATGCACGACAACGCAAGGCTAGGCAATGCACGACAATGCAAGGAAAGCTTAAAGCAAAGGAAGGCACGGTCAGTCGAGATAAGGCTAAGGCACGACAACGCAAGGCTACGCAATGCACGGAAGGCAAGCAAAGAGTAACGGAAGGTAAGGAAGGCAAGGGAAAGCAAGGAAAGGCAAGTGTAATGGAAGGAATGGCCCGGCAAGGGGAAACAAGGCTAAGGCACGACAACACACGCTAGGCAATGCACGGCAAGGCAAGGAAAGGGTAACGCATGGGAAAGCACGGTCAGGCGAGGCAAGCCTAAGGCATGACAACGCAAGGCTAGGCAATGCACGGAAAGCAAGCAAAGTGTAAAGCAACGCAAGGAAGGCAAGGGAAAGCAAGGGAAGACAAGGGTAACCGAAGGAACGGCACGATAAGGGGTAACAAGGCTAAGGCACGGCAACGCAGGGCTAGGCAATGCACGGCAAGGCAAGGAAAGGGTAACGCAGGGGAAGGCACGGTCAGGTGAGGCAAGGATAAGGAACGCCAATGCAAGGCTAGGCAATGCACGGCAAGGCAAGGAAACAGGAACGGAAGGAAAGGAAGGCAAGTCAAAGCCAGGAAAGGCAAGTGTAACAAAAGGCTCGCCACGGCAAGGGGAAACAAGGCTAAGGCACGACAACGCACGGCTAGGCAATGCACGGCAAGGCAAGGAAAGGGTAACGCATGGGAAAGCACGTTCAGGCTAGGCAAGGCTAATGCACGACAACGCAAGGCTAGGCAATGCACGACATTGCAAGGAAAGCTTAAAGCAAAGGAAGGCACGGTCAGGCGAGATAAGGCTAAGGCACGACAACGCAAGGCTAGGCAATGCAGGGAAGGGAAGCAAAGAGTAGCGGAAGGTAAGCAAGGCAAGGAAAAGCAAGGAAAGGCAAGGGTAACGGAAGGAATTGCACGGCAAGGGGAAACAAGGCTAAGGCACGGCAACGCAGGCTGGGCACTGCACGGCAAGGCAAGGAAAGGGTAACGCATGGGAAAGCACGTTCAGGCGAGGCAACGCTAAGGCACGACAACGCAAGGCTAGGCAATCTACGGAAGGCAAGCAAAGAGTAACGGAAGTTAAGGAAGGCAAGGGAAAGCAAAGAAAGGCAAGTGTAACGGAAGGAACTGCACGGCAAGGGGAAACAAGGCTAAGGCACGACAACGCACGGCTAGGCAATGCACGGCAAGGCAAGCAAAGAGTAACGGAAGGAAAGGAAGGCAAGGCAAAGCCAGGCAAGGCAAGTGTAACAAAAGGCACGCAACGGCAAGGGGAAACGAGGCTAAGGCACGACAACACACGGCTAGGAAATGCACGGCCAGGCAAGGAAAGGGTAACGCAAGGCAAGGCACGGTGAGGCTAGGCAAGGCTAATGCACGACAACGCAAGGCTAGGCAATGCACGACAATGCAAGTAAAGCTTAAAGCAAAGGAAGGCACGGTCAGGCGAGATAAGGCTAAGGCACGACAACGCAAGGCTAGGCAATGCACGGAAGGCAAGCAAAGAGTAACGGAAGGTAAGGAAGGCAAGGGAAAGCAAAGAAAGGCAAGTGTAACGGAAGGAACGACACGGCAAGGGGAAACAAGGCTAAGTCACAACAACGCACGCTAGGCAATGCACGGCAAGGCAAGGAAAGGGTAACGCATGGGAAAGCACGGTCAGGCGAGGCAAGGCTAAGGAAAGCCAACGCAAGGCTAGGCAATGCACGGAAAGAAAGCAAGGAGTAACGGAATGCAAGGAAGGAAAGGGAAAGCAAGGGAAGGCAAGGGTAACGGAAGGAACGGCACGGCAAGGGGAAACAAGGCTAAGGCACGACAACACACGGCTAGGAAATGCACGGCAAGGCAAGGAAAGGGTAACGCAAGGCAAGGCACGGTGAGGCTAGGCAAGGTTAATGCACGACAACGCAAGGCTAGGCAATGCACGAAAATGCAAGGAAAGCTTAAAGTAAAGGAAGGCACGGTAAGGCGAGATAAGGCTAAGGCACGACAACGCAAGGCTAGGCAATGCACGGAAGGCAAGCAAAGAGTAACGGAAGGTAAGGAAGGCAAGGGAAAGCAAGGAAAGGCAATGGTAACGGAAGGAACGGCACGGCAAGGGGAAACAAGGCTAAGGCACGACAACGCACGCTAGGCAATGCACGGCAAGGCAAGGAAAGGGTAACGCAGGGGAAAGCACGGTCAGGCGAGGCAAGGCTAAGGCATGACAACGCAAGGCTAGGCAATGCACGGAAAGCAAGCAAATAGTAACGGAACGCAAGGAAGGCAAGGGAAAGCAAGGGAAGGCAAGGGTATCGGAAGGAACGGCACGGATAGGGGTAACAAGGCTAAGGCACGACAACGCAGGGCTAGGCAATGCACGGCAAGGCAAGCAAAGAGTAACGGAAGGAAAGGAAGGCAAGGCAAAGCCAGGCAAGGCAAGTGTAACAAAAGGCACGCAACGGCAAGGGGAAACAAGGCTAAGGCACGACAACACACGGCTAGGAAATGCACGGCAAGGCAAGGAAAGGGTAACGCAAGGCAAGGCACGGTGAGGCTAGGCAAGGCTAATGCACGACAACGCAAGGCTAGGCAATGCACGACAATGCAAGTAAAGCTTAAAGCAAAGGAAGGCACGGTCAGGCGAGATAAGGCTAAGGCACGACAACGCAAGGCTAGGCAATGCAGGGAAGGCAAGCAAAGAGTAACGGAAGGTAAGGAAGGCAAGGGAAAGCAAGGAAAGGCAATGGTACCGGAAGGAACGGCACGGCAAGGGGAAACAAGTCTAAGGCACGACAACGCACGCTAGGCAATGCACGGCAAGGCAAGGAAAGGGTAACGCATGGGAAAGCACGGTCAGGCGAGGCAAGGCTAAGGCACGACAACGCAAGCCTTGGCAATGCACGGAAGGCAAGCAAAGAGTAACGGATGGTAAGGAAGGCAAGGGAAAGCAAGGAAAGGCAATGGTAACGGAAGGAACGGCACGGCAAGGGGAAACAAGTCTAAGGCACGACAACGCACGCTAGGCAATGCACGGCAAGGCAAGGAAAGGGTAACGCATGGGAAAGCACGGTCAGGCGAGGCAAGGCTAAGGCACGACAACGCAAGCCTTGGCAATGCACGGAAGGCAAGCAAAGAGTAACGGAAGGTAAGGAAGGCAAGGGAAAGCAAAGAAAGGCAAGTGTAACGGAAGGAACGGCACGGCAAGGGGAAACAAGGCTAAGGCACGACAACGCACGCTAGGCAATGCACGGCAAGGCAAGGAAAGGGTAACGCATGGGAAAGCACGGTCAGGCGAGGCAAGGCTAAGGAAAGCCAAGGCAAGGCTAGGCAATGCACGGAAAGCAAGCAAGGAGTAACGGAACGCAAGGAAGGAAAGGGAAAGCAAGGGAAGGCAAGGGTAACGGAAGGAACGGCACGGTAAGGGGTAACAAGGCTAAGGCACGGCAACGCAGGGCTAGGCAATGCACGGCAAGGCAAGGAAAGGGTAACGCAGGGGAAGGCACGGTCAGGTGAGGCAAGGATAAGGCACGACAATGCAAGGCTAGGCAATGCACGGCAAGGCAAGGAAAGAGTAACGGAAGGAAAGGAAGGCAAGTCAAAGCCAGGAAAGGCAAGTGTAACAAAATGCACGCCACGCCAATGGGAAACAAGGCTAAGGCACGACAACGCACGGCTAGGCAATGCACGGCAAGGCAAGGAAGGGGTAACGCAAGGCAAGGCACGGTGAGGCTAGGCAAGGCTAATGCACGACAACGCAAGGCTAGGCAATGCACGACAATGCAAGGAAAGCTTAAAGCAAAGGAAGGCACGGTCAGGCGAGATAAGGCTAAGGCACGACAACGCAAGGCTAGGCAATGCACGGAAGGCAAGCAAAGAGTAACGGAAGGTAAGGAAGGCAAGGGAAAGCAAAGAAAGGCAAGTGTAACGGAAGGAACGGCACGGCAAGGGGAAACAAGGCTAAGGCACGACAACGCACGCTAGGCAATGCACGGCAAGGCAAGGAAAGGGTAACGCATGGGAAAGCACGGTCAGGCGAGGCAAGCCTAAGGCATGACAACGCAAGGCTAGGCAATGCACGGAAAGCAAGCAAAGAGGAACGGAACGCAAGGAAGGCAAGGGAAAGCAAGGGAAGGCAAGGGTAACGGAAGGAACGGCACGGCAAGGGGTAACAAGGCTAAGGCACGACAACGCAGGGCTAGGCAATGCACGGCAAGGCAAGGAAAGAGTAACGGAAGGAAAGGAAGGCAAGGCAAAGCCAGGCAAGGCAAGTGTAACAAAAGGCACGCAACGGCAAGGGGAAACAAGGCTAAGGCACGACAACACACGGCTAGGAAATGCACGGCAAGGCAAGGAAAGGGTAAAGCAAGGAAAGGCACGGTGAGGCTAGGCAAGGCTAATGCACGACAACGCAAGGCTAGGCAATGCACGACAATGCAAGTAAAGCTTAAAGCAAAGGAAGGCACGGTCAGGCGAGATAAGGCTAAGGCACGACAATGCAAGGCTAGGCAATGCACGGAAGGCAAGCAAAGAGTAACGGAAGGTAAGGAAGGCAAGGGAAAGCAAAGAAAGGCAAGTGTAACGGAAGGAACGACACGGCAAGGGGAAACAAGGCTAAGGCACGACAACGCACGCTAGGCAATGCACGGCAAGGCAAGGAAAGGGTAACGCATGGGAAAGCACGGTCAGGCGAGGCAAGGCTAAGGAAATCCAACGCAAGGCTAGGCAATGCACGACAATGCAAGTAAAGCTTAAAGCAAAGGAAGGCACGGTCAGGCGAGATAAGGCTAAGGCACGACAACGCAAGGCTAGGCAATGCACGGAAGGCAAGCAAAGAGTAACGGAAGGTAAGGAAGGCAAGGGAAAGCAAAGAAAGGCAAGTGTAACGGAAGGAACTGCACGGCAAGGGGAAACAAGGCTAAGGCACGACAACGCACGGCTAGGCAATGCACGGCAAGGCAAGCAAAGGGTAACGCAAGGCAATGCACGGTGAGGCTAGACAATGCTAATGCACGAAAACGCAAGGCTAGGCAATGCACGACAATGCAAGGAAAGCTTAAAGCAAAGGAAGGCAAGGTCAGGCGAGATAAGGCAAAGGCACGACAACGCAAGGCTAGGCAATTCAGGGAAGGCAAGCAAAGAGTAACGGAAGGTAAGGAAGGCAAGGAAAAGCAAGGAAAGGCAAGGGTAACGGAAGGAACGGCACGGCAAGGGGGAACAAGTCTAAGGCACGACACCGAACGCTAGGCAATGAACGGCAAGGGAAGGAAAGGGTAACGCATGGGAAAGCACGGTCAGGCGAGGCAAGGCTAAGGCACGACAACGCAAGGCTAGGCAATGCACGGAAGGCAAGCAAAGAGTAACGGAAGGTAAGGAAGGCAAGGGAAAGCAAGGAAAGGCAAGTGTAACGGAAGGAACGGCACGGCAAGGGGAAACAAGGCTAAGGCACGACAACGCACGCTAGGCAATGCACGGCAAGGCAAGGAAAGGGTAACGCATGGGAAAGCACGGTCAGGTGAGGCAAGGATAAGGCACGACAATGCAAGGCTAGGCAATGCACGGCAAGGCAAGTAAAGAGTAACGGAAGGAAAGGAAGGCAAGGCAAAGCCAGGCAAGGCAAGTGTAACAAAAGGCACGCCACGGCAAGGGGAATCAAGGCTAAGGCACGACAACGCACGGCTAGGCAATGCACGGCAAGGCAAGGAAAGGGTAACGCAAGGCAAGGCACGGTGAGGCTAGGCAAGGCTAATGCACGACAACGCAAGGCTAGGCGATGCACGACAATGCAAGGAAAGCTTAAAGCAAAGGAAGGCAAGGTCAGGCGAGATAAGGTTAAGGCACGACAACGCAAGGCTAGGAAATTCAGGGAAGGCAAGCAAAGAGTAACGGAAGGTAAGCAAGGCAAGAAAAGGAAGGAAAGGCCAGGGTAATGGAAGGAACGGCACGGCAAGGGGTAACAAGGGTAAGGCACGACAACGCAGGGCTAGGCAATGCACGACAATGCAAGGAAAGCTTAAAGCAAAGGAAGGCACGGTCAGGCGAGATAAGGCTAAGGCACGACAACGCAAGGCTAGGCAATGCACGGAAAGCAAGCAAAGAGTAACGGAACGCAAGGAAGGCAAGGGAAAGCAAGGGAAGGCAAGGGTTACGGAAGGAACGGCACGGCAAGGGGTAACAAGGCTAAGGCACGGCAACGCAGGGTTAGGCAATGCACGGCAAGGCAAGGAAAGGGTAACGCAGGGGAAGGCACGGTCAGGTGAGGCAAGGATAAGGCACGACAATGCAAGGCTCGGCAATGCACGGCAAGGCAAGGAAAGAGTAACGGAAGGAAAGGAAGGCAAATCAAAGCCAGGAAAGGCAAGTGTAACAAAATGCACGCCACGCCAATGGGAAACAAGGCTAAGGCACGACAACGCACGGCTAGGCAATGCACGGCAAGGCAAGGAAGGGGTAACGCAAGGCAAGGCACGGTGAGGCTAGGCAAGGCTAATGCACGACAACGCAAGGCTAGGCAATGCACGACAATGCAAGGAAAGCTTAAAGCAAAGGAAGGCACGGTCAGGCGAGATAAGGCTAAGGCACGACAACGCAAGGCTAGGCAATGCACGGAAGGCAAGCAAAGAGTAACGGAAGGTAAGGAAGGCAAGGGAAAGCAAAGAAAGGCAAGTGTAACGGAAGGAACGGCACGGCAAGGGGAAACAAGGCTAAGGCACGACAACGCACGCTAGGCAATGCACGGCAAGGCAAGGAAAGGGTAACGCATGGGAAAGCACGGTCAGGCGAGGCAAGCCTAAGGCATGACAACGCAAGGCTAGGCAATGCACGGAAAGCAAGCAAAGAGGAACGGAACGCAAGGAAGGCAAGGGAAAGCAAGGGAAGGCAAGGGTAACGGAAGGAACGGCACGGCAAGGGGTAACAAGGCTAAGGCACGACAACGCAGGGCTAGGCAATGCACGGCAAGGCAAGGAAAGAGTAACGGAAGGAAAGGAAGGCAAGGCAAAGCCAGGCAAGGCAAGTGTAACAAAAGGCACGCAACGGCAAGGGGAAACAAGGCTAAGGCACGACAACACACGGCTAGGAAATGCACGGCAAGGCAAGGAAAGGGTAACGCAAGGCAAGGCACGGTGAGGCTAGGCAAGGCTAATGCACGACAACGCAAGGGTAGGCAATGCACGACAATGCAAGTAAAGCTTAAAGCAAAGGAAGGCACGGTCAGGCGAGATAAGGCTAAGGCACGACAACGCAAGGCTAGGCAATGCACGGAAGGCAAGCAAAGAGTAACGGAAGGTAAGGAAGGCAAGGGAAAGCAAAGAAAGGCAAGTGTAACGGAAGGAACGACACGGCAAGGGGAAACAAGGCTAAGGCACGACAACGCACGCTAGGCAATGCACGGCAAGGCAAGGAAAGGGTAACGCATGGGAAAGCACGGTCAGGCGAGGCAAGGCTAAGGAAAGCCAACGCAAGGCTAGGCAATGCACGACAATGCAAGTAAAGCTTAAAGCAAAGGAAGGCACGGTCAGGCGAGATAAGGCTAAGGCACGATAACGCAAGGCTAGGCAATGCACGGAAGGCAAGCAAAGAGTAACGGAAGTTAAGGAAGGCAAGGGAAAGCAAAGAAAGGCAAGTGTAACGGAAGGAACTGCACGGCAAGGGGAAACAAGGCTAAGGCACGACAACGCACGGCTAGGCAATGCACGGCAAGGCAAGCAAAGGGTAACGCAAGGCAATGCACGGTGAGGCTAGACAATGCTAATGCACGAAAACGCAAGGCTAGGCAATGCACGACAATGCAAGGAAAGCTTAAAGCAAAGGAAGGCAAGGTCAGGCGAGATAAGGCAAAGGCACGACAACGCAAGGCTAGGCAATTCAGGGAAGGCAAGCAAAGAGTAACGGAAGGTAAGGAAGGCAAGGAAAAGCAAGGAAAGGCAAGGGTAACGGAAGGAACGGCACGGCAAGGGGGAACAAGTCTAAGGCACGACACCGAACGCTAGGCAATGAACGGCAAGGGAAGGAAAGGGTAACGCATGGGAAAGCACGGTCAGGCGAGGCAAGGCTAAGGCACGACAACGCAAGGCTAGGCAATGCACGGAAGGCAAGCAAAGAGTAACGGAAGGTAAGGAAGGCAAGGGAAAGCAAGGAAAGGCAAGTGTAACGGAAGGAACGGCACGGCAAGGGGAAACAAGGCTAAGGCACGACAACACACGCTAGGCAATGCACGGCAAGGCAAGGAAAGGGTAACGCATGGGAAAGCACGGTCAGGCGAGGCAAGGCTAAGGCATGACAACGCAAGGCTAGGCAATGCACGGAAAGGAAGCAAAGAGTAACGGAACGCAAGGAAGGCAAGGGAAAGCAAGGGAAGGCAAGGGTAACGGAAGGAACGGCACGGCAAGGGGTAAGAAGGCTAAGGCACGACAACGCAGGGCTAGGCAATGCTCGGCAAGGCAAGGAAAGGGTAACGCAGGGGAAGGCACGGTCAGGTGAGGCAAGGATAAGGCACGACAATGCAAGGCTAGGCAATGCACGGCAAGGCAAGTAAAGAGTAACGGAAGGAAAGGAAGGCAAGGCAAAGCCAGGCAAGGCAAGTGTAACAAAAGGCACGCCACGGCAAGGGGAATCAAGGCTAAGGCACGACAACGCACGGCTAGGCAATGCACGGCAAGCCAAGGAAAGGGTAACGCAAGGCAAGGCACGGTGAGGCTAGGCAAGGCTAATGCACGACAACGCAAGGCTAGGCGATGCACGACAATGCAAGGAAAGCTTAAAGCAAAGGAAGGCAAGGTCAGGCGAGATAAGGTTAAGGCACGACAACGCAAGGCTAGGAAATTCAGGGAAGGCAAGCAAAGAGTAACGGAAGGTAAGCAAGGCAAGGAAAAGGAAGGAAAGGCCAGGGTAATGGAAGGAACGGCACGGCAAGGGGTAACAAGGCTAAGGCACGACAACGCAGGGCTAGGCAATGCACGACAATGCAAGGAAAGCTTAAAGCAAAGGAAGGCACGGTCAGGCGAGATAAGGCTAAGGCACGACAACGCAAGGCTAGGCAATGCACGGAAAGCAAGCAAAGAGTAACGGAACGCAAGGAAGGCAAGGGAAAGCAAGGGAAGGCAAGGGTTACGGAAGGAACGGCACGGCAAGGGGTAAGAAGGCTAAGGCACGGCAACGCAGGGTTAGGCAATGCACGGCAAGGCAAGGAAAGGGTAACGCAGGGGAAGGCACGGTCAGGTGAGGCAAGGATAAGGCACGACAATGCAAGGCTAGGCAATGCACGGCAAGGCAAGGAAAGAGTAACGCAAGGCAAGGCACGGTGAGGCTAGGCAAGGCTAATGCACGACAACGCAAGGCTAGGCAATGCACGACAATGCAAGTAAAGCTTAAAGCAAAGGAAGGCACGGTCAGGCGAGATAAGGCTAAGGCACGACAACGCAAGTCTAGGCAATGCACGGAAAGCAAGCAAAGAGTAACGGAACGCAAGGAAGGCAAGGGAAAGCAAGGGAAGGCAAGGGTAACGGAAGGAACGGCACGGCAAGGGGTAACAAGGCTGAGGCACGACAACGCAGGGCTAGGCAATGCACGGCAAGGCAAGGAAAGAGTAACGGAAGGAAAGGAAGGCAAGGCAAAGTCAGGCAAGTCAAGTGTAACAAAAGGCACGCAACGGCAAGGGGAAACAAGGCTAAGGCACGACAACACACGGCTAGGAAATGCACGGCAAGGCAAGGAAAGGGTAACGCAAGGCAAGGCAAGGTGAGGCTAGGCAAGGCTAATGCACGACAACGCAAGGCTAGGCAATGCACGACAATGCAAGTAAAGCTTAAAGCAAAGGAAGGCACGGTCAGGCGAGATAAGGCTAAGGCACGACAACGCAAGGGTAGGCAATGCACGGAAGGCAAGCAAAGAGTAACGGAAGGCAAGGAAGGCAAGGGAAAGCAAGGGAAGGCAAGGGTAACGGAAGGAACGGCACGGCAAGGGGTAACAAGGCTAAGGCACGACAACGCAGGGTTGGCAATGCACGTCAACGCAAGGAAAGAGTAACGGAAGGTAAGGAAGGCAAGGGAAAGCAAGGAAAGGCAAGTGTAACGGAAGGAACGGCACGGCAAGGGGAAACAAGGCTAAGGCACGACAACGCACGCTAGACAATGCACGGCAAGGCAAGGAAAGGGTAACGCAGGTGAAGGCACGGTCAGGTGAGGCAAGAAGAAGGCACGACAATGCAAGGCTAGGCAATGCACGGCAAGGCAAGGAAAGAGTAACGGAAGGAAAGGAAGGCAAGGCAAAGCCAGGAAAGGCAAGTGTAACAAAAGGCACGCCACGGCAAGGGGAATCAAGGCTAAGGCACGACAACGCACGGCTAGGCAATGCACGGCAAGGCAAGGAAAGGGTAACGCAAGGCAAGGCACGGTGAGGCTAGGCAAGGTTAATGCACGACAACGCAAGGCTAGGCAATGCACGACAACACAAGGAAAGCTTAAAGCAAAGGAAGGCACGGTCAGTCGAGATAAGGCTAAGGCACGACAACGCAAGGCTACGCAATGCACGGAAGGCAAGCAAAGAGTAACGGAAGGTAAGGAAGGCAAGGGAAAGCAAGGAAAGGCAAGTGTAATGGAAGGAATGGCACGGCAAGGGGAAACAAGGCTAAGGCACGACAACACACGCTAGGCAATGCACGGCAAGGCAAGGAAAGGGTAACGCATGGGAAAGCACGGTCAGGCGAGGCAAGCCTAAGGCATGACAACGCAAGGCTAGGCAATGCACGGAAAGCAAGCAAAGTGTAAAGGAACGCAAGGAAGGCAAGGGAAAGCAAGGGAAGACAAGGGTAACCGAAGGAACGGCACGATAAGGGGTAACAAGGCTAAGGCACGGCAACGCAGGGCTAGGCAATGCACGGCAAGGCAAGGAAAGGGTAACGCAGGGGAAGGCACGGTCAGGTGAGGCAAGGATAAGGAACGCCAATGCAAGGCTAGGCAATGCACGGCAAGGCAAGGAAACAGGAACGGAAGGAAAGGAAGGCAAGTCAAAGCCAGGAAAGGCAAGTGTAACAAAAGGCTCGCCACGGCAAGGGGAAACAAGGCTAAGGCACGACAACGCACGGCTAGGCAATGCACGGCAAGGCAAGGAAAGGGTAACGCAAGGCAAGGCACGGTGAGGCTAGGCAAGGCTAATGCACGACAACGCAAGGCTAGGCAATGCACGACATTGCAAGGAAAGCTTAAAGCAAAGGAAGGCACGGTCAGGCGAGATAAGGCTAAGGCACGACAACGCAAGGCTAGGCAATGCAGGGAAGGGAAGCAAAGAGTAGCGGAAGGTAAGCAAGGCAAGGAAAAGCAAGGAAAGGCAAGGGTAACGGAAGGAATTGCACGGCAAGGGGAAACAAGGCTAAGGCACGGCAACGCAGGCTGGGCAATGCACGGCAAGGCAAGGAAAGGGTAACGCATGGGAAAGCACGTTCAGGCGAGGCAAGGCTAAGGCACGACAACGCAAGGCTAGGCAATGCACGGAAGGCAAGCAAAGAGTAACGGAAGTTAAGGAAGGCAAGGGAAAGCAAAGAAAGGCAAGTGTAACGGAAGGAACTGCACGGCAAGGGGAAACAAGGCTAAGGCACGACAACGCACGGCTAGGCAATGCACGGCAAGGCAAGCAAAGGGTAACGCAAGAAAAGGAAGGCAAGGCAAAGCCAGGCAAGGCAAGTGTAACAAAAGGCACGCCACGGCAAGGGGAAACAAGGCTAAGGCACGACAACGCACGGCTAGGCAATGCACGGCATGGCAAGGAAAGGGTAACGCAAGGCAAGGCACGGTGAGGCTAGGCAAGGCTAATGCACGACAACGCAAGGCTAGGCAATGCACGACAATGCAAGGAAAGCTTAAAGCAAAGGAAGGCACGGTCAGGCGAGATAAGGCTAAGGCACGACAACGCAAGGCTAGGCAATGCACGGAAGGCAAGCAAAGAGTAACGGAAGGTAAGGAAGGCAAGGGAAAGCAAAGAAAGGCAAGTGTAACGGAAGGAACGGCACGGCAAGGGGAAACAAGGCTAAGGCACGACAAGGCACGCTAGGCAATGCACGGCAAGGCAAGGAAAGGGTAACGCATGGGAAAGCACGGTCAGGCGAGGCAAGGCTAAGGAAAGCCAACGCAAGGCTAGGCAATGCACGGAAAGAAAGCAAGGAGTAACGGAATGCAAGGAAGGAAAGGGAAAGCAAGGGAAGGCAAGGGTAACGGAAGGAACGGCACGGCAAGGGGAAACAAGGCTAAGGCACGACAACACACGGCTAGGAAATGCACGGCAAGGCAAGGAAAGGGTAACGCAAGGCAAGGCACGGTGAGGCTAGGCAAGGTTAATGCACGACAACGCAAGGCTAGGCAATGCACGAAAATGCAAGGAAAGCTTAAAGTAAAGGAAGGCACGGTAAGGCGAGATAAGGCTAAGGCACGACAACGCAAGGCTAGGCAATGCACGGAAGGCAAGCAAAGAGTAACGGAAGGTAAGGAAGGCAAGGGAAAGCAAGGAAAGGCAATGGTAACGGAAGGAACGGCACGGCAAGGGGAAACAAGGCTAAGGCACGACAACGCACGCTAGGCAATGCACGGCAAGGCAAGGAAAGGGTAACGCAGGGGAAAGCACGGTCAGGCGAGGCAAGGCTAAGGCATGACAACGCAAGGCTAGGCAATGCACGGAAAGCAAGCAAATAGTAACGGAACGCAAGGAAGGCAAGGGAAAGCAAGGGAAGGCAAGGGTATCGGAAGGAACGGCACGGATAGGGGTAACAAGGCTAAGGCACGACAACGCAGGGCTAGGCAATGCACGGCAAGGCAAGCAAAGAGTAACGGAAGGAAAGGAAGGCAAGGCAAAGCCAGGCAAGGCAAGTGTAACAAAAGGCACGCAACGGCAAGGGGAAACAAGGCTAAGGCACGAGAACACACGGCTAGGAAATGCACGGCAAGGCAAGGAAAGGGTAACGCAAGGCAAGGCACGGTGAGGCTAGGCAAGGCTAATGCACGACAACGCAAGGCTAGGCAATGTACGACAATGCAAGTAAAGCTTAAAGCAAAGGAAGGCACGGTCAGGCGAGATAAGGCTAAGGCACGACAACGCAAGGCTAGGCAATGCAGGGAAGGCAAGCAAAGAGTAACGGAAGGTAAGGAAGGCAAGGGAAAGCAAAGAAAGGCAAGTGTAACGGAAGGAACGGCACGGCAAGGGGAAACAAGGCTAAGGCACGACAACGCACGCTAGGCAATGCACGGCAAGGCAAGGAAAGGGTAACGCATGGGAAAGCACGGTCAGGCGAGGCAAGGCTAAGGAAAGCCAAGGCAAGGCTAGGCAATGCACGGAAAGCAAGCAAGGAGTAACGGAATGCAAGGAAGGAAAGGGAAAGCAAGGGAAGGAACGGCACGGTAAGGGGTAACAAGGCTAAGGCACGGCAACGCAGGGCTAGGCAATGCACGGCAAGGCAAGGAAAGGGTAACGCAGGGGAAGGCACGGTCAGGTGAGGCAAGGATAAGGCACGACAATGCAAGGCTAGGCAATGCACGGCAAGGCAAGGAAAGAGTAACGGAAGGAAAGGAAGGCAAGTCAAAGCCAGGAAAGGCAAGTGTAACAAAATGCACGCCACGCCAATGGGAAACAAGGCTAAGGCACGACAACGCACGGCTAGGCAATGCACGGCAAGGCAAGGAAGGGGTAACGCAAGGCAAGGCACGGTGAGGCTAGGCAAGGCTAATGCACGACAACGCAAGGCTAGGCAATGCACGACAATGCAAGGAAAGCTTAAAGCAAAGGAAGGCACGGTCAGGCGAGGCAAGCCTAAGGCATGACAACGCAAGGCTAGGCAATGCACGGAAAGCAATCAAAGAGGAACGGAACGCAAGGAAGGCAAGGGAAAGCAAGGGAAGGCAAGGGTAACGGAAGGAACGGCACGGCAAGGGGTAACAAGGCTAAGGCACGACAACGCAGGGCTAGGCAATGCACGGCAAGGCAAGGAAAGAGTAACGGAAGGAAAGGAAGGCAAGGCAAAGCCAGGCAAGGCAAGTGTAACAAAAGGCACGCAACGGCAAGGGGAAACAAGGCTAAGGCACGACAACACACGGCTAGGAAATGCACGGCAAGGCAAGGAAAGGGTAACGCAAGGCAAGGCACGGTGAGGCTAGGCAAGGCTAATGCACGACAACGCAAGGCTAGGCAATGCACGACAATGCAAGTAAAGCTTAAAGCAAAGGAAGGCACGGTCAGGCGAGATAAGGCTAAGGCACGACAACGCAAGGCTAGGCAATGCACGGAAGGCAAGCAAAGAGTAACGGAAGGTAAGGAAGGCAAGGGAAAGCAAAGAAAGGCAAGTGTAACGGAAGGAACGACACGGCAAGGGGAAACAAGGCTAAGGCACGACAACGCACGCTAGGCAATGCACGGCAAGGCAAGGAAAGGGTAACGCATGGGAAAGCACGGTCAGGCCAGGCAAGGCTAAGGAAAGCCAACGCAAGGCTAGGCAATGCACGACAATGCAAGGAAAGCTTAAAGCAAAGGAAGGCACGGTCAGGCGAGATAAGGCTAAGGCACGACAACGCAAGGCTAGGCAATGCACGGAAGGCAAGCAAAGAGTAACGGAAGGTAAGGAAGGCAAGGGAAAGCAAAGAAAGGCAAGTGTAACGGAAGGAACTGCACGGCAAGGGGAAACAAGGCTAAGGCACGACAACGCACGGCTAGGCAATGCACGGCAAGGCAAGCAAAGGGTAACGCAAGGCAATGCACGGTGAGGCTAGACAATGCTAATGCACGAAAACGCAAGGCTAGGCAATGCACGACAATGCAAGGAAAGCTTAAAGCAAAGGAAGGCAAGGTCAGGCGAGATAAGGCAAAGGCACGACAACGCAAGGCTAGGCAATTCAGGGAAGGCAAGCAAAGAGTAACGGAAGGTAAGGAAGGCAAGGAAAAGCAAGGAAAGGCAAGGCTAACGGAAGGAACGGCACGGCAAGGGGGAACAAGGCTAAGGCACGACACCGAACGCTAGGCAATGAACGGCAAGGGAAGGAAAGGGTAACGCATGGGAAAGCACGGTCAGGCGAGGCAAGGCTAAGGCACGACAACGCAAGGCTAGGCAATGCACGGAAAGCAAGCAAAGAGTAACGGAACGCAAGGAAGGCAAGGGAAAGCAAGGGAAGGCAAGGGTATCGGAAGGAACGGCACGGATAGGGGTAACAAGGCTAAGGCACGACAACGCAGGGCTAGGCAATGCACGGCAAGGCAAGCAAAGAGTAACGGAAGGAAAGGAAGGGAAGGCAAAGCCAGGCAAGGCAAGTGTAACAAAAGGCACGCAACGGCAAGGGGAAACAAGGCTAAGGCACGACAACACACGGCTAGGAAATGCACGGCAAGGCAAGGAAAGGGTAACGCAAGGCAAGGCACGGTGAGGCTAGGCAAGGCTAATGCACGACAACGCAAGGCTAGGCAATGTACGACAATGCAAGTAAAGCTTAAAGCAAAGGAAGGCACGGTCAGGCGAGATAAGGCTAAGGCACGACAACGCAAGGCTAGGCAATGCAGGGAAGGCAAGCAAAGAGTAACGGAAGGTAAGGAAGGCAAGGGAAAGCAAAGAAAGGCAAGTGTAACGGAAGGAACGGCACGGCAAGGGGAAACAAGGCTAAGGCACGACAACGCACGCTAGGCAATGCACGGCAAGGCAAGGAAAGGGTAACGCATGGGAAAGCACGGTCAGGCGAGGCAAGGCTAAGGAAAGCCAAGGCAAGGCTAGGCAATGCACGGAAAGCAAGCAAGGAGTAACGGAACGCAAGGAAGGAAAGGGAAAGCAAGGGAAGGCAAGGGTAACGGAAGGAACGGCACGGTAAGGGGTAACAAGGCTAAGGCACGGCAACGCAGGGCTAGGCCATGCACGGCAAGGCAAGGAAAGGGTAACGCAGGGGAAGGCACGGTCAGGTGAGGCAAGGATAAGGCACGACAATGCAAGGCTAGGCAATGCACGGCAAGGCAAGGAAAGAGTAACGGAAGGAAAGGAAGGCAAGTCAAAGCCAGGAAAGGCAAGTGTAACAAAATGCACGCCACGCCAATGGGAAACAAGGCTAAGGCACGACAACGCACGGCTAGGCAATGCACGGCAAGGCAAGGAAGGGGTAACGCAAGGCAAGGCACGGTGAGGCTAGGCAAGGCTAATGCACGACAACGCAAGGCTAGGCAATGCACGACAATGCAAGGAAAGCTTAAAGCAAAGGAAGGCACGGTCAGGCGAGATAAGGCTAAGGCACGACAACGCAAGGCTAGGCAATGCACGGAAGGCAAGCAAAGAGTAACGGAAGGTAAGGAAGGCAAGGGAAAGCAAAGAAAGGCAAGTGTAACGGAAGGAACGGCACGGCAAGGGGAAACAAGGCTAAGGCACGACAACGCACGCTAGGCAATGCACGGCAAGGCAAGGAAAGGGTAACGCATGGGAAAGCACGGTCAGGCGAGGCAAGCCTAAGGCATGACAACGCAAGGCTAGGCAATGCACGGAAAGCAAGCAAAGAGGAACGGAACGCAAGGAAGGCAAGGGAAAGCAAGGGAAGGCAAGGGTAACGGAAGGAACGGCACGGCAAGGGGTAACAAGGCTAAGGCACGACAACGCAGGGCTAGGCAATGCACGGCAAGGCAAGGAAAGAGTAACGGAAGGAAAGGAAGGCAAGGCAAAGCCAGGCAAGGCAAGTGTAACAAAAGGCACGCAACGGCAAGGGGAAACAAGGCTAAGGCACGACAACACACGGCTAGGAAATGCACGGCAAGGCAAGGAAAGGGTAACGCATGGGAAAGCACGGTCAGGCGAGGCAAGGCTAAGGAAAGCCAACGCAAGGCTAGGCAATGCACGACAATGCAAGTAAAGCTTAAAGCAAAGGAAGGCACGGTCAGGCGAGATAAGCCTAAGGCACGACAACGCAAGGCTAGGCAATGCACGGAAGGCAAGCAAAGAGTAACGGAAGTTAAGGAAGGCAAGGGAAAGCAAAGAAAGGCAAGTGTAACGGAAGGAACTGCACGGCAAGGGGAAACAAGGCTAAGGCACGACAACGCACGGCTAGGCAATGCACGGCAAGGCAAGCAAAGGGTAACGCAAGGCAATGCACGGTGAGGCTAGACAATGCTAATGCACGAAAACGCAAGGCTAGGCAATGCACGACAATGCAAGGAAAGCTTAAAGCAAAGGAAGGCAAGGTCAGGCGAGATAAGGCAAAGGCACGACAACGCAAGGCTAGGCAATTCAGGGAAGGCAAGCAAAGAGTAACGGAAGGTAAGGAAGGCAAGGAAAAGCAAGGAAAGGCAAGGGTAACGGAAGGAACGGCACGGCAAGGGGGAACAAGTCTAAGGCACGACACCGAACGCTAGGCAATGAACGGCAAGGGAAGGAAAGGGTAACGCATGGGAAAGCACGGTCAGGCGAGGCAAGGCTAAGGCACGACAACGCAAGGCTAGGCAATGCACGGAAGGCAAGCAAAGAGTAACGGAAGGTAAGGAAGGCAAGGGAAAGCAAGGAAAGGCAAGTGTAACGGAAGGAACGGCACGGCAAGGGGAAACAAGGCTAAGGCACGACAACGCACGCTAGGCAATGCACGGTAAGGCAAGGAAAGGGTAACGCATGGGAAAGCACGGTCAGGCGAGGCAAGGCTAAGGCATGACAACGCAAGGCTAGGCAATGCACGGAAAGGAAGCAAAGAGTAACGGAACGCAAGGAAGGCAAGGGAAAGCAAGGGAAGGCAAGGGTAACGGAAGGAACGGCACGGCAAGGGGAAACAAGGCTAAGGCACGACAACGCACGCTAGGCAATGCACGGCAAGGCAAGGAAAGGGTAACGCATGGGAAAGCACGGTCAGGTGAGGCAAGGATAAGGCACGACAATGCAAGGCTAGGCAATGCACGGCAAGGCAAGTAAAGAGTAACGGAAGGAAAGGAAGGCAAGGCAAAGCCAGGCAAGGCAAGTGTAACAAAAGGCACGCCACGGCAAGGGGAATCAAGGCTAAGGCACGACAACGCACGGCTAGGCAATGCACGGCAAGGCAAGGAAAGGGTAACGCAAGGCAAGGCACGGTGAGGCTAGGCAAGGCTAATGCACGACAACGCAAGGCTAGGCGATGCACGACAATGCAAGGAAAGCTTAAAGCAAATGAAGGCAAGGTCAGGCGAGATAAGGTTAAGGCACGACAACGGAAGGCTAGGAAATTCAGGGAAGGCAAGCAAAGAGTAACGGAAGGTAAGCAAGGCAAGGAAAAGGAAGGCAAGGCCAGGGTAATGGAAGGAACGGCACGGCAAGGGGTAACAAGGGTAAGGCACGACAACGCAGGGCTAGGCAATGCACGACAATGCAAGGAAAGCTTAAAGCAAAGGAAGGCACGGTCAGGCGAGATAAGGCTAAGGCACGACAACGCAAGGCTAGGCAATGCACGGAAAGCAAGCAAAGAGTAACGGAACGCAAGGAAGGCAAGGGAAAGCAAGGGAAGGCAAGGGTTACGGAAGGAACGGCACGGCAAGGGGTAACAAGGCTAAGGCACGGCAACGCAGGGTTAGGCAATGCACGGCAAGGCAAGGAAAGGGTAACGCAGGGGAAGGCACGGTCAGGTGAGGCAAGGATAAGGCACGACAATGCAAGGCTCGGCAATGCACGGCAAGGCAAGGAAAGAGTAACGGAAGGAAAGGAAGGCAAGTCAAAGCCAGGAAAGGCAAGTGTAACAAAAGGCACGCCACGGCAAGGGGAAACAAGGCTAAGGCACGACAACGCACGGCTAGGCAATGCACGGCAAGGCAAGGAAAGAGTAACGCAAGGCAAGGCACGGTGAGGCTAGGCAAGGCTAATGCACGACAACGCAAGGCTAGGCAATGCACGACAATGCAAGTAAAGCTTAATGCAAAGGAAGGCACGGTCAGGCGAGATAAGGCTAAGGCACGACAACGCAAGTCTAGGCAATGCACGGAAAGCAAGCAAAGAGTAACGGAACGCAAGGAAGGCAAGGGAAAGCAAGGGAAGGCAAGGGTAACGGAAGGAACGGCACGGCAAGGGGTAACAAGGCTAAGGCACGACAACGCAGGGCTAGGCAATGCACGGCAAGGCAAGGAAAGAGTAACGGAAGGAAAGGAAGGCAAGGCAAAGTCAGGCAAGTCAAGTGTAACAAAAGGCACGCAACGGCAAGGGGAAACAAGGCTAAGGCACGACAACACACGGCTAGGAAATGCACGGCAAGGCAAGGAAAGGGTAACGCAAGGCAAGGCACGGTGAGGCTAGGCAAGGCTAATGCACGACAACGCAAGGCTAGGCAATGCACGACAATGCAAGGAAAGCTTAAAGCAAAGGAAGGCACGGTCAGGCGAGATAAGGCTAAGGCACGACAACGCAAGGCTAGGCAATGCACGGAAGGCAAGCAAAGAGTAACGGAAGGTAAGGAAGGCAAGGGAAAGCAAGGAAAGGCAAGGGTAACGGAAGGAACGGCACGGCAAGGGGGAACAAGTCTAAGGCACGACACCGAACGCTAGGCAATGAACGGCAAGGCAAGGAAAGGGTAACGGATGGGAAAGCACGGTCAGGCGAGGCAAGGCTAAGGCACGACAACGCAAGGCTAGGCAATGCACGGAAGGCAAGCAAAGAGTAACGGAAGGTAAGGAAGGCAAGGGAAAGCAAGGAAAGGCAAGTGTAACGGAAGGAACGGCACGGCAAGGGGAAACAAGGCTAAGGCACGACAACGCACGCTAGGCAATGCACGGCAAGGCAAGGAAAGGGTAACGCATGGGAAAGCACGGTCAGGCGAGGCAAGGCTAAGGCATGACAACGCAAGGCTAGGCAATGCACGGAAAGCAAGCAAAGAGTAACGGAACGCAAGGAAGGCAAGGGAAAGCAAGGGAAGGCAAGGGTAACGGAAGGAACGGCACGGCAAGGGGTAACAAGGCTAAGGCACGACAACGCAGGGCTAGGCAATGCACGGCAAGGCAAGGAAAGAGTAACGGAAGGAAAGGCACGGTGAGGCTAGGCAAGGCTAATGCACGACAACGCAAGGCTAGGCAATGCACGACAATGCAAGTAAAGCTTAAAGCAAAGGAAGGCACGGTCAGGCGAGATAAGGCTAAGGCACGACAACGCAAGGCTAGGCAATGCAGGGAAGGCAAGCAAAGAGTAACGGAAGGTAAGGAAGGCAAGGGAAAGCAAGGAAAGGCAATGGTAACGGAAGGAACGGCACGGCAAGGGGAAACAAGTCTAAGGCACGACAACGCACGCTAGGCAATGCACGGCAAGGCAAGGAAAGGGTAACGCATGGGAAAGCACGGTCAGGCGAGGCAAGGCTAAGGCATGACAACGCAAGGCTAGGCAATGCACGGAAAGCAAGCAAAGAGTAACGGAACGCAAGGAAGGCAAGGGAAAGCAAGGGAAAGCAAGGGTAACGGAAGGAACGGCACGGCAAGGGGTAACAAGGCTAAGGCACGACAACGCAGGGCTAGGCAATGCACGGAAGGCAAGCAAAGAGTAACGGAAGGTAAGGAAGGCAAGGGAATGCAAGGAAAGGCAAGTGTAACGGAAGGAACGGCACGGCAAGGGGAAACAAGGCTAAGGCACGACAACGCACGCTAGACAATGCACGGCAAGGCAAGGAAAGGGTAACGCAGGTGAAGGCACGGTCAGGTGAGGCAAGAAGAAGGCACGACAATGCAAGGCTAGGCAATGCACGGCAAGGCAAGGAAAGAGTAACGGAAGGAAAGGAAGGCAAGGCAAAGCCAGGAAAGGCAAGTGTAACAAAAGGCACGCCACGGCAAGGGGAATCAAGGCTAAGGCACGACAACGCACGGCTAGGCAATGCACGGCAAGGCAAGGAAAGGGTAACGCAAGGCAAGGCACGGTGAGGCTAGGCAAGGCTAATGCACGACAACGCAAGGCTAGGCAATGCACCAAAATGCAAGGAAAGCTTAAAGCAAAGGAAGGCACGGTCAGTCGAGATAAGGCTAAGGCACGACAACGCAAGGCTACGCAATGCACGGAAGGCAAGCAAAGAGTAACGGAAGGTAAGGAAGGCAAGGGAAAGCAAGGAAAGGCAAGTGTAATGGAAGGAATGGCACGGCAAGGGGAAACAAGGCTAAGGCACGACAACACACGCTAGGCAATGCACGGCAAGGCAAGGAAAGGGTAACGCATGGGAAAGCACGGTCAGGCGAGGCAAGCCTAAGGCATGACAACGCAAGGCTAGGCAATGCACGGAAAGCAAGCAAAGTGTAAAGGAACGCAAGGAAGGCAAGGGAAAGCAAGGGAAGACAAGGGTAACCGAAGGAACGGCACGATAAGGGGTAACAAGGCTAAGGCACGGCAACGCAGGGCTAGGCAATGCACGGTAAGGCAAGGAAAGGGTAACGCAGGGGAAGGCACGGTCAGGTGAGGCAAGGATAAGGAACGCCAATGCAAGGCTAGGCAATGCACGGCAAGGCAAGGAAACAGGAACGGAAGGAAAGGAAGGCAAGTCAAAGCCAGGAAAGGCAAGTGTAACAAAAGGCTCGCCACGGCAAGGGGAAACAAGGCTAAGGCACGACAACGCACGGCTAGGCAATGCACGGCAAGGCAAGGAAAGGGTAACGCAAGGCAAGGCACGTTGAGGCTAGGCAAGGCTAATGCAAGACAACGCAAGGCTAGGCAATGCACGACAATGCAAGGAAAGCTTAAAGCAAAGGAAGGCACGGTCAGGCGAGATAAGGCTAAGGCACGACAACGCAAGGCTAGGCAATGCACGGAAGGCAAGCAAAGAGTAACGGAAGGTAAGCAAGGCAAGGAAAAGCAAGGAAAGGCAAGGGTAACGGAAGGAATTGCACGGCAAGGGGAAACAAGGCTAAGGCACGGCAACGCAGGCTGGGCAATGCACGGCAAGGCAAGGAAAGGGTAACGCATGGGAAAGCACGTTCAGGCGAGGCAAGGCTAAGGCACGACAACGCAAGGCTAGGCAATGCACGGAAGGCAAGCAAAGAGTAACGGAAGTTAAGGAAGGCAAGGGAAAGCAAACAAAGGCAAGTGTAACGGAAGGAACTGCACGGCAAGGGGAAACAAGGCTAAGGCACGACAACGCACGGCTAGGCAATGCACGGCAAGGCAAGCAAAGGGTAACGCAAGAAAAGGAAGGCAAGGCAAAGCCAGGCAAGGCAAGTGTAACAAAAGGCACGCCACGGCAAGGGGAATCAAGGCTAAGGCACGACAACGCACGGCTAGGCAATGCACGGCATGGCAAGGAAAGGGTAACGCAAGGCAAGGCACGGTGAGGCTAGGCAAGGCTAATGCACGACAACGCAAGGCTAGGCAATGCACGACAATGCAAGGAAAGCTTAAAGCAAAGGAAGGCACGGTTAGGCGAGATAAGGCTAAGGCACGACAACGCAAGGCTAGGCAATGCACGGAAGGCAAGCAAAGAGTAACGGAAGGTAAGGAAGGCAAGGGAAAGCAAAGAAAGGCAAGTGTAACGGAAGGAACGGCACGGCAAGGGGAAACAAGGCTAAGGCACGACAAGGCACGCTAGGCAATGCACGGCAAGGCAAGGAAAGGGTAACGCATGGGAAAGCACGTTCAGGCGAGGCAAGGCTAAGGCATGACAACGCAAGGCTAGGCAATGGACGGAAAGGAAGCAAAGAGTAACGGAACGCAAGGAAGGCAAGGGAAAGCAAGGGAAGGCAAGGGTAACGGAAGGAACGGCACGGCAAGGGGTAAGAAGGCTAAGGCACGACAACGCAGGGCTAGGCAATGCTCGGCAAGGCAAGGAAAGGGTAACGCAGGGGAAGGCACGGTCAGGTGAGGCAAGGATAAGGCACGACAATGCAAGGCTAGGCAATGCACGGCCAGGCAAGTAAAGAGTAACGGAAGGAAAGGAAGGCAAGGCAAAGCCAGGCAAGTCAAGTGTAACAAAAGGCACGCCACGGCAAGGGGAATCAAGGCTAAGGCACGACAACGCACGGCTAGGCAATGCACGGCAAGGCAAGGAAAGGGTAACGCAAGGCAAGGCACGGTGAGGCTAGGCAAGGCTAATGCACGACAACGCAAGGCTAGGCAATGCACGACAATGCAAGGAAAGCTTAAAGCAAAGGAAGGCACGGTCAGGCGAGATAAGGCTAAGGCACGACAACGCAAGGCTAGGCAATGCACGGAAGGCAAGCAAAGAGTAACGGAAGGTAAGGAAGGCAAGGGAAAGCAAAGAAAGGCAAGTGTAACGGAAGGAACGGCACGGCAAGGGGAAACAAGGCTAAGGCACGACAACGCACGCTAGGCAATGCACGGCAAGGCAAGGAAAGGGTAACGCATGGGAAAGCACGGTCAGGCGAGGCAAGGCTAAGGAAAGCCAACGCAAGGCTAGGCAAAGCACGGAAAGTAAGCAAGGAGTAACGGAATGCAAGGAAGGAAAGGGAAAGCAAAGAAAGGCAAGTGTAACGGAAGGAACGGCACGGCAAGGGGAAACAAGGCTAAGGCACGACAAGGCACGGCTAGGCAATGCACGGCAAGGCAAGCAAAGGGTAACGCAAGGAAAGGCACGGTGAGGCTAGGCAAGGCTAATGCACGAAAACGCAAGGCTAGGCGATGCACGACAATGCAAGGAAAGCTTAAAGCAAAGAAAGGCAAGGTCAGGCGAGATAAGGTTAAGGCACGACAACGCAAGGCTTGGAAATTCAGGGAAGGCAAGCAAAGAGTAACGGAAGGTAAGCAAGGCAAGGAAAAGGAAGGAAAGGCCAGGGTAATGGAAGGAACGGCACGGCAAGGGGTAACAAGGCTAAGGCACGACAACGCAGGGCTAGGCAATGCACGACAATGCAAGGAAAGCTTAAAGCAAAGGAAGGCACGGTCAGGCGAGATAAGGCTAAGGCACGACAACGCAAGGCTAGGCAATGCACGGAAAGCAAGCAAAGAGTAACGGAACGCAAGGAAGGCAAGGGAAAGCAAGGGAAGGCAAGGGTTACGGAAGGAACGGCACGGCAAGGGGTAACAAGGCTAAGGCACGGCAACGCAGGGTTAGGCAATGCACGGCAAGGCAAGGAAAGGGTAACGCAGGGGAAGGCACGGTCAGGTGAGGCAAGGATAAGGCACGACAATGCAAGGCTAGGCAATGCACGGCAAGGCAAGGAAAGAGTAACGCAAGGCAAGGCACGGTGAGGCTAGGCAAGGCTAATGCACGACAACGCAAGGCTAGGCAATGCACGACAATGCAAGTAAAGCTTAATGCAAAGGAAAGCACGGTCAGGCGAGATAAGGCTAAGGCACGACAACGCAAGGCTAGGCAATGCACGGAAAGCAAGCAAAGAGTAACGGAACGCAAGGAAGGCAAGGGAAAGCAAGGGAAGGCAAGGGTAACGGAAGGAACGGCACGGCAAGGGGTAACAAGGCTAAGGCACGACAACGCAGGGCTAGGCAATGCACGGCAAGGCAAGGAAAGAGTAACGGAAGGAAAGGAAGGCAAGGCAAAGTCAGGCAAGGCAAGTGTAACAAAAGGCACGCAACGGCAAGGGGAAACAAGGCTAAGGCACGACAACACACGGCTAGGAAATGCACGGCAAGGCAAGGAAAGGGTAACGCAAGGCAAGGCACGGTGAGGCTAGGCAAGGCTAATGCACGACAACGCAAGGCTAGGCAATGCACGACAATGCAAGTAAAGCTTAAAGCAAAGGAAGGCACGGTCAGGCGAGATAAGGCTAAGGCACGACAACGCAAGGCTAGGCAATGCACGGAAGGCAAGCAAAGAGTAACGGAAGGTAAGGAAGGCAAGGGAAAGCAAGGAAAGGCTAGTGGTAACGGAAGGAACGGCACGGCAAGGGGAAACAAGGCTACGGCACGACAACGCACGCTAGGCAATGCACGGCAAGGCAAGGAAAGGGTAACGCATGGGAAAGCACGGTCAGGCGAGGCAAGGCTAAGGCACGACAACGCAAGGCTAGGCAATGCACGGAAAGCAAGCAAAGTGTAAAGGAACGCAAGGAAGGCAAGGGAAAGCAAGGGAAGGCAAGGGTAACGGAAGGAACGGCACGGCAAGGGGTAACAAGGCTAAGGCACGACAACGCAGGGCTAGGCAATGCACGGAAGGCAAGCAAAGAGTAACGGAAGGTAAGGAAGGCAAGGGAAAGCAAGGAAAGGCAAGTGTAACGGAAGGAACGGCACGGCAAGGGGAAACAAGGCTAAGGCACGACAACGCACGCTAGACAATGCACGGCAAGGCAAGGAAAGGGTAACGCAGGTGAAGGCACGGTCAGGTGAGGCAAGAAGAAGGCACGACAATGCAAGGCTAGGCAATGCACGGCAAGGCAAGGAAAGAGTAACGGAAGGAAAGGAAGGCAAGGCAAAGCCAGGAAAGGCAAGTGTAACAAAAGGCACGCCACGGCAAGGGGAATCAAGGCTAAGGCACGACAACGCACGGCTAGGCAATGCACGGCAAGGCAAGGAAAGGGTAACGCAAGGCAAGGCACGGTGAGGCTAGGCAAGGCTAATGCACGACAACGCAAGGCTAGGCAATGCACCAAAATGCAAGGAAAGCTTAAAGCAAAGGAAGGCACGGTCAGTCGAGATAAGGCTAAGGCACGACAACGCAAGGCTACGCAATGCACGGAAGGCAAGCAAAGAGTAACGGAAGGTAAGGAAGGCAAGGGAAAGCAAGGAAAGGCAAGTGTAATGGAAGGAATGGCACGGCAAGGGGAAACAAGGCTAAGGCACGACAACACACGCTAGGCAATGCACGGCAAGGCAAGGAAAGGGTAACGCATGGGAAAGCACGGTCAGGCGAGGCAAGCCTAAGGCATGACAACGCAAGGCTAGGCAATGCACGGAAAGCAAGCAAAGTGTAAAGGAACGCAAGGAAGGCAAGGGAAAGCAAGGGAAGACAAGGGTAACCGAAGGAACGGCACGATAAGGGGTAACAAGGCTAAGGCACGGCAACGCAGGGCTAGGCAATGCACGGTAAGGCAAGGAAAGGGTAACGCAGGGGAAGGCACGGTCAGGTGAGGCAAGGATAAGGAACGCCAATGCAAGGCTAGGCAATGCACGGCAAGGCAAGGAAACAGGAACGGAAGGAAAGGAAGGCAAGTCAAAGCCAGGAAAGGCAAGTGTAACAAAAGGCTCGCCACGGCAAGGGGAAACAAGGCTAAGGCACGACAACGCACGGCTAGGCAATGCACGGCAAGGCAAGGAAAGGGTAACGCAAGGCAAGGCACGGTGAGGCTAGGCAAGGCTAATGCACGACAACGCAAGGCTAGGCAATGCACGACATTGCAAGGAAAGCTTAAAGCAAAGGAAGGCACGGTCAGGCGAGATAAGGCTAAGGCACGACAACGCAAGGCTAGGCAATGCAGGGAAGGGAAGCAAAGAGTAGCGGAAGGTAACAAGGCAAGGAAAAGCAAGGAAAGGCAAGGGTAACGGAAGGAATTGCACGGCAAGGGGAAACAAGGCTAAGGCACGGCAACGCAGGCTGGGCAATGCACGGCAAGGCAAGGAAAGGGTAACGCATGGGAAAGCACGTTCAGGCGAGGCAAGGCTAAGGCACGACAACGCAAGGCTAGGCAATGCACGGAAGGCAAGCAAAGAGTAACGGAAGTTAAGGAAGGCAAGGGAAAGCAAACAAAGGCAAGTGTAACGGAAGGAACTGCACGGCAAGGGGAAACAAGGCTAAGGCACGACAACGCACGGCTAGGCAATGCACGGCAAGGCAAGCAAAGGGTAACGCAAGAAAAGGAAGGCAAGGCAAAGCCAGGCAAGGCAAGTGTAACAAAAGGCACGCCACGGCAAGGGGAATCAAGGCTAAGGCACGACAACGCACGGCTAGGCAATGCACGGCATGGCAAGGAAAGGGTAACGCAAGGCAAGGCACGGTGAGGCTAGGCAAGGCTAATGCACGACAACGCAAGGCTAGGCAATGCACGACAATGCAAGGAAAGCTTAAAGCAAAGGAAGGCACGGTTAGGCGAGATAAGGCTAAGGCACGACAACGCAAGGCTAGGCAATGCACGGAAGGCAAGCAAAGAGTAACGGAAGGTAAGGAAGGCAAGGGAAAGCAAAGAAAGGCAAGTGTAACGGAAGGAACGGCACGGCAAGGGGAAACAAGGCTAAGGCACGACAAGGCACGCTAGGCAATGCACGGCAAGGCAAGGAAAGGGTAACGCATGGGAAAGCACGTTCAGGCGAGGCAAGGCTAAGGCATGACAACGCAAGGCTAGGCAATGGACGGAAAGGAAGCAAAGAGTAACGGAACGCAAGGAAGGCAAGGGAAAGCAAGGGAAGGCAAGGGTAACGGAAGGAACGGCACGGCAAGGGGTAAGAAGGCTAAGGCACGACAACGCAGGGCTAGGCAATGCTCGGCAAGGCAAGGAAAGGGTAACGCAGGGGAAGGCACGGTCAGGTGAGGCAAGGATAAGGCACGACAATGCAAGGCTAGGCAATGCACGGCCAGGCAAGTAAAGAGTAACGGAAGGAAAGGAAGGCAAGGCAAAGCCAGGCAAGTCAAGTGTAACAAAAGGCACGCCACGGCAAGGGGAATCAAGGCTAAGGCACGACAACGCACGGCTAGGCAATGCACGGCAAGGCAAGGAAAGGGTAACGCAAGGCAAGGCACGGTGAGGCTAGGCAAGGCTAATGCACGACAACGCAAGGCTAGGCAATGCACGACAATGCAAGGAAAGCTTAAAGCAAAGGAAGGCACGGTCAGGCGAGATAAGGCTAAGGCACGACAACGCAAGGCTAGGCAATGCACGGAAGGCAAGCAAAGAGTAACGGAAGGTAAGGAAGGCAAGGGAAAGCAAAGAAAGGCAAGTGTAACGGAAGGAACGGCACGGCAAGGGGAAACAAGGCTAAGGCACGACAACGCACGCTAGGCAATGCACGGCAAGGCAAGGAAAGGGTAACGCATGGGAAAGCACGGTCAGGCGAGGCAAGGCTAAGGAAAGCCAACGCAAGGCTAGGCAAAGCACGGAAAGTAAGCAAGGAGTAACGGAATGCAAGGAAGGAAAGGGAAAGCAAAGAAAGGCAAGTGTAACGGAAGGAACGGCACGGCAAGGGGAAACAAGGCTAAGGCACGACAAGGCACGGCTAGGCAATGCACGGCAAGGCAAGCAAAGGGTAACGCAAGGAAAGGCACGGTGAGGCTAGGCAAGGCTAATGCACGAAAACGCAAGGCTAGGCGATGCACGACAATGCAAGGAAAGCTTAAAGCAAAGAAAGGCAAGGTCAGGCGAGATAAGGTTAAGGCACGACAACGCAAGGCTTGGAAATTCAGGGAAGGCAAGCAAAGAGTAACGGAAGGTAAGCAAGGCAAGGAAAAGGAAGGAAAGGCCAGGGTAATGGAAGGAACGGCACGGCAAGGGGTAACAAGGCTAAGGCACGACAACGCAGGGCTAGGCAATGCACGACAATGCAAGGAAAGCTTAAAGCAAAGGAAGGCACGGTCAGGCGAGATAAGGCTAAGGCACGACAACGCAAGGCTAGGCAATGCACGGAAAGCAAGCAAAGAGTAACGGAACGCAAGGAAGGCAAGGGAAAGCAAGGGAAGGCAAGGGTTACGGAAGGAACGGCACGGCAAGGGGTAACAAGGCTAAGGCACGGCAACGCAGGGTTAGGCAATGCACGGCAAGGCAAGGAAAGGGTAACGCAGGGGAAGGCACGGTCAGGTGAGGCAAGGATAAGGCACGACAATGCAAGGCTAGGCAATGCACGGCAAGGCAAGGAAAGAGTAACGCAAGGCAAGGCACGGTGAGGCTAGGCAAGGCTAATGCACGACAACGCAAGGCTAGGCAATGCACGACAATGCAAGTAAAGCTTAATGCAAAGGAAAGCACGGTCAGGCGAGATAAGGCTAAGGCACGACAACGCAAGGCTAGGCAATGCACGGAAAGCAAGCAAAGAGTAACGGAACGCAAGGAAGGCAAGGGAAAGCAAGGGAAGGCAAGGGTAACGGAAGGAACGGCACGGCAAGGGGTAACAAGGCTAAGGCACGACAACGCAGGGCTAGGCAATGCACGGCAAGGCAAGGAAAGAGTAACGGAAGGAAAGGAAGGCAAGGCAAAGTCAGGCAAGGCAAGTGTAACAAAAGGCACGCAACGGCAAGGGGAAACAAGGCTAAGGCACGACAACACACGGCTAGGAAATGCACGGCAAGGCAAGGAAAGGGTAACGCAAGGCAAGGCACGGTGAGGCTAGGCAAGGCTAATGCACGACAACGCAAGGCTAGGCAATGCACGACAATGCAAGGAAAGCTTAAAGCAAAGGAAGGCACGGTCAGGCGAGATAAGGCTAAGGCACGACAACGCAAGGCTAGGCAATGCACGGAAGGCAAGCAAAGAGTAACGGAAGGTAAGGAAGGCAAGGGAAAGCAAGGAAAGGCTAGTGTAACGGAAGGAACGGCACGGCAAGGGGAAACAAGGCTAAGGCACGACAACGCACGCTAGGCAATGCACGGCAAGGCAAGGAAAGGGTAACGCATGGGAAAGCACGGTCAGGCGAGGCAAGCCTAAGGCATGACAACGCAAGGCTAGGCAATGCACGGAAAGCAAGCAAAGTGTAAAGGAACGCAAGGAAGGCAAGGGAAAGCAAGGGAAGGCAAGGGTAACGGAAGGAACGGCACGGCAAGGGGTAACAAGGCTAAGGCACGACAACACACGGGTAGGAAATGCACGGCAAGGCAAGGAAAGGGTAACGCAAGGCAAGGCACGGTGAGGCTAGGCAAGCTTAATGCACGACAACGCAAGGCTAGGCAATGCACGAAAATGCAAGGAAAGCTTAAAGTAAAGGAAGGCACGGTAAGGCGAGATAAGGCTAAGGCACGACAACGCAAGGCTAGGCAATGCACGGAAGGCAAGCAAAGAGTAACGGAAGGTAAGGAAGGCAAGGGAAAGCAAGGAAAGGCAATGGTAACGGAAGGAACGGCACGGCAAGGGGAAACAAGGCTAAGGCACGACAACGCACGCTAGGCAATGCACGGCAAGGCAAGGAAAGGGTAACGCATGGGAAAGCACGGTCAGGCGAGGCAAGGCTAAGGAAAGCCAACGCAAGGCTAGGCAATGCACGGAAAGAAAGCAAGGAGTAACGGAATGCAAGGAAGGCAAGGGAAAGCAAGGGAAGGCAAGGGTAACGGAAGGAACGGCACGGCAAGGGGAAACAAGGCTAAGGCACGACAACGCAGGGCTAGGCAATGCACGGCAAGGCAAGGAAAGAGTAACGGAAGGAAAGGAAGGCAAGGCAAAGCCAGGCAAGGCAAGTGTAACAAAAGGCACGCACCGGCAAGGGGAAACAAGGCTAAGGCACGACAACACACGGCTAGGAAATGCACGGCAAGGCAAGGAAAGGGTAACGCAAGGCAAGGCACGGTGAGGCTAGGCAAGGCTAATGCACGACAACGCAAGGCTAGGCAATGCACGACAATGCAAGTAAAGCTTAAAGCAAAGGAAGGCACGGTCAGGCGAGATAAGGCTAAGGCACGACAACGCAAGGCTAGGCAATGCAGGGTAGGCAAGCAAAGAGTAACGGAAGGTAAGGAAGGCAAGGGAAAGCAAGGAAAGGCAATGGTAACGGAAGGAACCGCACGGCAAGGGGAAACAAGTCTAAGGCACGACAACGCACGCTAGGCAATGCACGGCAAGGCAAGGAAAGGGTAACGCATGGGAAAGCACGGTCAGGCGAGGCAAGGCTAAGGCACGACAACGCAAGGCTTGGCAATGCACGGAAGGCAAGCAAAGAGTAACGGAAGGTAAGGAAGGCAAGGGAAAGCAAAGAAAGGCAAGTGTAACGGAAGGAACTGCACGGCAAGGGGAAACAAGGCTAAGGCACGACAACGCACGCTAGGCAATGCACGGCAAGGCAAGGAAAGGGTAACGCATGGGAAAGCACGGTCAGGCGAGGCAAGGCTAAGGAAAGCCAACGCAAGGCTAGGCAATGCACGGAAAGCAAGCAAGGAGTAACGGAACGCAAGGAAGGAAAGGGAAAGCAAGGGAAGGCAAGGGTAACGGAAGGAACGGCACGGTAAGGGGTAACAAGGCTAAGGCACGGCAACGCAGGGCTAGGCAATGCACGGCAAGGCAAGGAAAGGGTAACGCAGGGGAAGGCACGGTCAGGTGAGGCAAGGATAAGGCACGACAATGCAAGGCTAGGCAATGCACGGCAAGGCAAGGAAAGAGTAACGGAAGGAAAGGAAGGCAAGTCAAAGCCAGGAAAGGCAAGTGTAACAAAATGCACGCCACGGCAATGGGAAACAAGGCTAAGGCACGACAACGCACGGCTAGGCAATGCACGGCAAGGCAAGGAAAGTGTAACGCAAGGAAAGGCACGGTGAGGCTAGGCAAGGCTAATGCACGACAACGCAAGGCTAGGCAATGCACAACAATGCAAGGAAAGCTTAAAGCAAAGGAAGGCACGGTCAGGCGAGATAAGGCTAAGGCACGACAACGCAAGGCTAGGCAATGCACGGAAGGCAAGCAAAGAGTAACGGAAGGTAAGGAAGGCAAGGGAAAGCAAAGAAAGGCAAGTGTAACGGAAGGAACGGCACGGCAAGGGGAAACAAGGCTAAGGCACGACAACGCACGCTAGGCAATGCACGGCAAGGCAAGGAAAGGGTAACGCATGGGAAAGCACGGTCAGGCGAGGCAAGCCTAAGGCATGACAACGCAAGGCTAGGCAATGCACGGAAAGCAAGCAAAGAGGAACGGAACGCAAGGAAGCTAAGGGAAAGCAAGGGAAGGCAAGGGTAACGGAAGGAACGGCACGGCAAGGGGTAACAAGGCTAAGGCACGACAACGCAGGGCTAGGCAATGCACGGCAAGGCAAGGAAAGAGTAACGGAAGGAAAGGAAGGCAAGGCAAAGCCAGGCAAGGCAAGTGTAACAAAAGGCACGCAACGGCAAGGGGAAACAAGGCTAAGGCACGACAACACACGGCTAGGAAATGCACGGCAAGGCAAGGAAAGGGTAACGCAAGGCAAGGCACGGTGAGGCTAGGCAAGGCTAATGCACGACAACGCAAGGCTAGGCAATGCACGACAATGCAAGTAAAGCTTAAAGCAAAGGAAGGCACGGTCAGGCGAGATAAGGCTAAGGCACGACAACGCAAGGCTAGGCAATGCAGGGAAGGCAACAAAAGAGTAACGGAAGGTAAGGAAGGCAAGGGAAAGCAAGGAAAGGCAATGGTAACGGAAGGAACGGCACGGCAAGGGGAAACAAGTCTAAGGCACGACAACGTACGCTAGGCAATGCACGGCAAGGCAAGGAAAGGGTAACGCATGGGAAAGCACGGTCAGGGGAGGCAAGGCTAAGGCACGACAACGCAAGGCTTGGCAATGCACGGAAGGCAAGCAAAGAGTAACGGAAGGTAAGGAAGGCAAGGGAAAGCAAAGAAAGGCAAGTGTAACGGAAGGAACGGCACGGCAAGGGGAAACAAGGCTAAGGCACGACAACGCACGCTAGGCAATGCACGGCAAGGCAAGGAAAGGGTAACGCATGGGAAAGCACGGTCAGGCGAGGCAAGGCTAAGGCATGACAACCCAAGGCTAGGCAATGCACGGAAGGCAAGCAAAGAGAAACGGAAGGTAAGGAAGGAAAGGGAAAGCAAAGAAAGGCAAGTGTAACGGAAGGAACGGCACGGCAAGGGGAAACAAGGCTAAGGCACGACAACGCACGGCTAGGCAATGCACGGCAAGGCAATCAAAGGGTAACGCAAGGAAAGGCACGGTGAGTCTAGGCAAGGCTAATGCACGAAAACGCAAGGCTAGGCGATGCACGTCAATGCAAGGAAAGCTTAAAGTAAAGGAAGGCAAGGTCAGGCGAGATAAGGCTAAGGCACGACAACGCAAGGCTAGGAAATTCAGGGAAGGCAAGCAAAGAGTAACGGAAGGTAAGCAAGGCAAGGAAAAGGAAGGAAAGGCCAGGGTAACGGACGGAACGGCACGGCAAGGGGAAACAAGTCTAAGGCACGACACCGAACGCTAGGCAATGAACGGCAAGGCAAGGAAAGGGTAACGCATTTGAAAGCACGGTCAGGCGAGGCAAGGCTAAGGCACGACAAGGCAAGGCTAGGCAATGCACGGAAGGCAAGCAAAGAGTAACGGAAGGCAAGGAAGGCAAGGGAAAGGAAGGAAAGGCAAGTGTAACGGAAGGAACGGCACGGCAAGGGGAAACAAGGCTAAGGCACGGCAACGCAGGGCTAGGCAATGCACGGCAAGGCAAGGAAAGGGTAACGCAGGGGAAGGCACGGTCAGGTGAGGCAAGGATAAGGCACGACAATGCAAGGCTAGGCAATGCACGGCAAGGCAAGGAAAGAGTAACGGAAGGAAAGGAAGGCAAGTCAAAGCCAGGAAAGGCAAGTGTAACAAAAGGCACGCCACGGCAAGGGGAAACAAGGCTAAGGCACGACAACGCACGGCTAGGCAATGCACGGCAAGGCAAGCAAAGGGTAACGCAAGGCAAGGCACGGTGAGGCTAGGCAAGGCTAATGCACGACAACGCAAGGCTAGGCAATGCACGACAATGCAAGGAAAGCTTAAAGCAAAGGAAGGCACGGTCAGGCGAGATAAGGCTAAGGCACGACAACGCAAGGCTAGGCAATGCACGGAAAGCAAGCAAAGAGTAACGGAAGGTAAGGAAGGCAAGGGAAAGCATAGAAAGGCAAGTGTAACGGAAGGAACTGCACGGCAAGGGGAAACAAGGCTAAGGCACGACAACGCACGCTAGGCAAAGCACGGCAAGGCAAGGAAAGGGTAACGCATGGGAAAGCACGGTCAGGCGAGGCAAGCCTAAGGCATGACAACGCAAGGCTAGGCAATGCACGGAAAGCAAGCAAAGAGTAACGGAACGCAAGGAAGGCAAGGGAAAGCAAAGGAAGGCAAGGGTAACGGAAGGAACGGCACGGCAAGGGGTAAGAAGGCTAAGGCACGACAACGCAGGGCTAGGCAATGCTCGGCAAGGCAAGGAAAGGGTAACGCAGGGGAAGGCACGGTCAGGTGAGGCAAGGATAAGGCACGACAATGCAAGGCTAGGCAATGCACGGCCAGGCAAGTAAAGAGTAACGGAAGGAAAGGAAGGCAAGGCAAAGCCAGGCAAGGCAAGTGTAACAAAAGGCACGCCACGGCAAGGGGAATCAAGGCTAAGGCACGACAACGCACGGCTAGGCAATGCACGGCAAGGCAAGGAAAGGGTAACGCAAGGCAAGGCACGGTGAGGCTAGGCAAGGCTAATGCACGACAACGCAAGGCTAGGCAATGCACGACAATGCAAGGAAAGCTTAAAGCAAAGGAAGGCACGGTCAGGCGAGATAAGGCTAAGGCACGACAACGCAAGGCTAGGCAATGCACGGAAGGCAAGCAAAGAGTAACGGAAGGTAAGGAAGGCAAGGGAAAGCAAAGAAAGGCTAGTGTAACGGAAGGAACGGCACGGCAAGGGGAAACAAGGCTAAGGCACGACAACGCACGCTAGGCAATGCACGGCAAGGCAAGGAAAGGGTAACGCATGGGAAAGCACGGTCAGGCGAGGCAAGGCTAAGGAAAGCCAACGCAAGGCTAGGCAATGCACGGTAAGCAAGCAAGGAGTAACGGAACGCAAGGAAGGAAAGGGAAAGCAAAGAAAGGCAAGTGTAACGGAAGGAACGGCACGGCAAGGGGAAACAAGGCTAAGGCACGACAAGGCACGGCTAGGCAATGCACGGCAAGGCAAGCAAAGGGTAACGCAAGGAAAGGCACGGTGAGGCTAGGCAAGGCTAATGCACGAAAACGCAAGGCTAGGCGATGCACGACAATGCAAGGAAAGCTTAAAGCAAAGAAAGGCAAGGTCAGGCGAGATAAGGTTAAGGCACGACAACGCAAGGCTTGGAAATTCAGGGAAGGCAAGCAAAGAGTAACGGAAGGTAAGCAAGGCAAGGAAAAGGAAGGAAAGGCCAGGGTAATGGAAGGAACGGCACGGCAAGGGGTAACAAGGCTAAGGCAGGACAACGCACGCTAGGCAATGCACGACAATGCAAGGAAAGCTTAAAGCAAAGGAAGGCACGGTCAGGCGAGATAAGGCTAAGGCACGACAACGCAAGGCTAGGCAATGCACGGAAGGCAAGCAAAGAGTAACGGAACGCAAGGAAGGCAAGGGAAAGCAAGGGAAGGCAAGGGTAACGGAAGGAACGGCACGGCAAGGGGTAACAAGGCTAAGGCACGGCAACGCAGGGTTAGGCAATGCACGGCAAGGCAAGGAAAGGGTAACGCAGGGGAAGGCACGGTCAGGTGAGGCAAGGATAAGGCACGACAATGCAAGGCTAGGCAATGCACGGCAAGGCAAGGAAAGAGTAACGCAAGGCAAGGCACGGTGAGGCTAGGCAAGGCTAATGCACGACAACGCAAGGCTAGGCAATGCACGACAATGCAAGTAAAGCTTAATGCAAAGGAAAGCACGGTCAGGCGAGATAAGGCTAAGGCACGACAACGCAAGGCTAGGCAATGCACGGAAAGCAAGCAAAGAGTAACGGAACGCAAGGAAGGCAAGGGAAAGCAAGGGAAGGCAAGGGTAACGGAAGGAACGGCACGGCAAGGGGTAACAAGGCTAAGGCACGACAACGCAGGGCTAGGCAATGCACGGCAAGGCAAGGAAAGAGTAACGGAAGGAAAGGAAGGCAAGGCAAAGTCAGGCAAGGCAAGTGTAACAAAAGGCACGCAACGGCAAGGGGAAACAAGGCTAAGGCACGACAACACACGGCTAGGAAATGCACGGCAAGGCAAGGAAAGGGTAACGCAAGGCAAGGCACGGTGAGGCTAGGCAAGGCTAATGCACGACAACGCAAGGCTAGGCAATGCACGACAATGCAAGGAAAGCTTAAAGCAAAGGAAGGCACGGTCAGGCGAGATAAGGCTAAGGCACGACAACGCAAGGCTAGGCAATGCACGGAAGGCAAGCAAAGAGTAACGGAAGGTAAGGAAGGCAAGGGAAAGCAAGGAAAGGCTAGTGTAACGGAAGGAACGGCACGGCAAGGGGAAACAAGGCTAAGGCACGACAACGCACGCTAGGCAATGCACGGCAAGGCAAGGAAAGGGTAACGCATGGGAAAGCACGGTCAGGCGAGGCAAGCCTAAGGCATGACAACGCAAGGCTAGGCAATGCACGGAAAGCAAGCAAAGTGTAAAGGAACGCAAGGAAGGCAAGGGAAAGCAAGGGAAGGCAAGGGTAACGGAAGGAACGGCACGGCAAGGGGAAACAAGGCTAAGGCACGACAACACACGGCTAGGAAATGCACGGCAAGGCAAGGAAAGGGTAACGCAAGGCAAGGCACGGTGAGGCTAGGCAAGGTTAATGCACGACAACGCAAGGCTAGGCAATGCACGAAAATGCAAGGAAAGCTTAAAGTAAAGGAAGGCACGGTAAGGCGAGATAAGGCTAAGGCACGACAACGCAAGGCTAGGCAATGCACGGAAGGCAAGCAAAGAGTAACGGAAGGTAAGGAAGGCAAGGGAAAGCAAGGAAAGGCAATGGTAACGGAAGGAACGGCACGGCAAGGGGAAACAAGGCTAAGGCACGACAACGCACGCTAGGCAATGCACGGCAAGGCAAGGAAAGGGTAACGCAGGGGAAAGCACGGTCAGGCGAGGCAAGGCTAAGGCATGACAACGCAAGGCTAGGCAATGCACGGAAAGCAAGCAAAGAGTAACGGAACGCAAGGAAGGCAAGGGAAAGCAAGGGAAAGCAAGGGTATCGGAAGGAACGGCACGGCAAGGGGTAACAAGGCTAAGGCACGACAACGCAGGGCTAGGCAATGCACGGCAAGGCAAGCAAAGAGTAACGGAAGGAAAGGAAGGCAAGGAAAAGCCAGGCAAGGCAAGTGTAACAAAAGGCACGCACCGGCAAGGGGAAACAAGGCTAAGGCACGACAACACACGGCTAGGAAATGCACGGCAAGGCAAGGAAAGGGTAACGCAAGGCAAGGCACGGTGAGGCTAGGCAAGGCTAATGCACGACAACGCAAGGCTAGGCAATGCACGACAATGCAAGTAAAGCTTAAAGCAAAGGAAGGCACGGTCAGGCGAGATAAGGCTAAGGCACGACAACGCAAGGCTAGGCAATGCAGGGAAGGCAAGCAAAGAGTAACGGAAGGTAAGGAAGGCAAGGGAAAGCAAGGAAAGGCAATGGTAACGGAAGGAACGGCACGGCAAGGGGAAACAAGTCTAAGGCACGACAACGCACGCTAGGCAATGCACGGCAAGGCAAGGAAAGGGTAACGCATGGGAAAGCACGGTCAGGGGAGGCAAGGCTAAGGCACGACAACGCAAGGCTTGGCAATGCACGGAAGGCAAGCAAAGAGTAACGGAAGGTAAGGAAGGCAAGGGAAAGCAAAGAAAGGCAAGTGTAACGGAAGGAACGGCACGGCAAGGGGAAACAAGGCTAAGGCACGACAACGCACGCTAGGCAATGCACGGCAAGGCAAGGAAAGGGTAACGCATGGGAAAGCACTGTCAGGCGAGGCAAGGCTAAGGCACGGCAACCTAAGGCTAGGCAATGCACGGAAGGCAAGCAAAGAGTAACGGAAGGTAAGGAAGGCAAGGGAAAGCAAGGAAAGGCAAGGGTAACGGAAGGAACGGCACGGCAAGGGGAAACAAGTCTAAGGCACGACAACGCACGCTAGGCAATGCACGGCAAGGCAAGGAAAGGGTAACGCATGGGAAAGCACGGTCAGGCGAGGCAAGCCTAAGGCATGACAACGCAAGGCTAGGCAATGCACGGAAAGCAAGCAAAGAGGAACGGAACGCAAGGAAGCTAAGGGAAAGCAAGGGAAGGCAAGGGTAACGGAAGGAACGGCACGGCAAGGGGTAACAAGGCTAAGGCACGACAACGCAGGGCTAGGCAATGCACGGCAAGGCAAGGAAAGAGTAACGGAAGGAAAGGAAGGCAAGGCAAAGCCAGGCAAGGCAAGTGTAACAAAAGGCACGCAACGGCAAGGGGAAACAAGGCTAAGGCACGACAACACACGGCTAGGAAATGCACGGCAAGGCAAGGAAAGGGTAACGCAAGGCAAGGCACGGTGAGGCTAGGCAAGGTTAATGCACGACAACGCAAGGCTAGGCAATGCACGACAATGCAAGGAAAGCTTAAAGCAAAGGAAGGCACGGTCAGGCGAGATAAGGCTAAGGCACGACAACGCAAGGCTAGGCAATGCAGGGAAGGCAACCAAAGAGTAACGGAAGGTAAGGAAGGCAAGGGAAAGCAAGGAAAGGCAATGGTAACGGAAGGAACGGCACGGCAAGGGGAAACAAGTCTAAGGCACGACAACGTACGCTAGGCAATGCACGGCAAGGCAAGGAAAGGGTAACGCATGGGAAAGCACGGTCAGGGGAGGCAAGGCTAAGGCACGACAACGCAAGGCTTGGCAATGCACGGAAGGCAAGCAAAGAGTAATGGAAGGTAAGGAAGGCAAGGGAAAGCAAAGAAAGGCAAGTGTAACGGAAGGAACGGCACGGCAAGGGGAAACAAGGCTAAGGCACGACAACGCACGCTAGGCAATGCACGGCAAGGCAAGGAAAGGGTAACGCATAGGAAAGCACGGTCAGGCGAGGCAAGGCTAAGGCACGACAACCCAAGGCTAGGCAATGTACGGAAGGCAAGCAAAGAGAAACGGAAGGTAAGGAAGGAAAGGGAAAGCAAAGAAAGGCAAGTGTAACGGAAGGAACGGCACGGCAAGGGGAAACAAGGCTAAGGCACGACAACGCACGGCTAGGCAATGCACGGCAAGGCAATCAAAGGGTAACGCAAGGAAAGGCACGGTGAGTCTAGGCAAGGCTAATGCACGAAAACGCAAGGCTAGGCGATGCACGTCAATGCAAGGAAAGCTTAAAGTAAAGGAAGGCAAGGTCAGGCGAGATAAGGCTAAGGCACGACAACGCAAGGCTAGGAAATTCAGGGAAGGCAAGCAAAGAGTAACGGAAGGTAAGCAAGGCAAGGAAAAGGAAGGAAAGGCCAGGGTAACGGAAGGAACGGCACGGCAAGGGGAAACAAGTCTAAGGCACGACACCGAACGCTAGGCAATGAACGGCAAGGCAAGGAAAGGGTAACGCATTTGAAAGGACGGTCAGGCGAGGCAACGCTAAGGCACGACAAGGCAAGGCTAGGCAATGCACGGAAGGCAAGCAAAGAGTAACGGAAGGTAAGGAAGGCAAGGGAAAGGAAGGAAAGGCAAGTGTAACGGAAGGAACGGCACGGCAAGGGGAAACAAGGCTAAGGCACGGCAACGCAGGGCTAGGCAATGCACGGCAAGGCAAGGAAAGGGTAACGCAGGGGAAGGCACGGTCAGGTGAGCCAAGGAGAAGGCACGACAATGCAAGGCTAGGCAATGCACGGCAAGGCAAGGAAAGAGTAACGGAAGGAAAGGAAGGCAAGTCAAAGCCAGGAAAGGCAAGTGTAACAAAAGGCACGCCACGGCAAGGGGAAACAAGGCTAAGGCACGACAACGCACGGCTAGGCAATGCACGGCAAGGCAAGCAAAGGGTAACGCAAGGCAAGGCACGGTGAGGCTAGGCAAGGCTAATGCACGACAACGCAAGGCTAGGCAATGCACGACAATGCAAGGAAAGCTTAAAGCAAAGGAAGGCACGGTCAGGCGAGATAAGGCTAAGGCACGACAACGCAAGGCTAGGCAATGCACGGAAAGCAAGCAAAGAGTAACGGAAGGTAAGGAAGGCAAGGGAAAGCATAGAAAGGCAAGTGTAACGGAAGGAACTGCACGGCAAGGGGAAACAAGGCTAAGGCACGACAACGCACGCTAGGCAAAGCACGGCAAGGCAAGGAAAGGGTAACGCATGGGAAAGCACGGTCAGGCGAGGCAAGACTAAGGCATGACAACGCAAGGCTAGGCAATGCACGGAAAGCAAGCAAAGAGTAACGGAACGCAAGGAAGGCAAGGGAAAGCAAAGGAAGGCAAGGGTAACGGAAGGAACGGCACGGCAAGGGGTAACAAGGCTAAGGCACGACAACGCAGGGCTAGGCAATGCACGGCAAGGCAAGGAAAGAGTAACGGAAGGAAAGGAAGGCAAGGCAAAGCCAGGCAAGGCAAGTGTATCAAAAGGCACGCAACTGCAAGGGGAAACAAGGCTAAGGCACGACAACACACGGCTAGGAAATGCACGACAAGGCAAGGAAAGGGTAACGCAAGGCAAGGCACGGTGAGGCTAGGCAAGGCTAATGCACGACAACGCAAGGCTAGGCAATGCTCGACAATGCAAGTAAAGCTTAAAGCAAAGGAAGGCACGGTCAGGCGAGATAAGGCTAAGGCACGACAACGCAAGGCTAGGCAATGCAGGGAAGGCAAGCAAAGAGTAACGGAAGGTAAGGAAGGCAAGGGAAAGCAAGGAAAGGCAATGGTAACGGAAGGAACGGCACGGCAAGGGGAAACAAGTCTAAGGCACGACAACGCACGCTAGGCAATGCACGGCAAGGCAAGGAAAGGGTAACGCATGGGAAAGCACGGTCAGGCGAGGCAAGCCTAAGGCATGACAACGCAAGGCTAGGCAATGCACGGAAAGCAAGCAAAGAGTAACGGAACGCAAGGAAGGCAAGGGAAAGCAAGGGAAGGCAAGGGTAACGGAAGGAACGGCACGGCAAGGGGTAACAAGGCTAAGGCACGACAACGCAGGGCTAGGCAATGCACGGAAGGCAAGCAAAGAGTAACGGAAGGTAAGGAAGGCAAGGGAAAGCAAGGAAAGGCAAGTGTAACGGAAGGAACGGCACGGCAAGGGGAAACAAGGCTAAGGCACGACAACGCACGCTAGGCAATGCACGGCAAGGCAAGGAAAGGGTAACGCAGGGGAAGGCACGGTCAGGTGAGCCAAGGAGAAGGCACGACAATGCAAGGCTAGGCAATGCACGGCAAGGCAAGGAAAGAGTAACGGAAGGAAAGGAAGGCAAGGCAAAGCCAGGAAAGGCAAGTGTAACAAAAGGCACGCCACGGCAAGGGGAATCAAGGCTAAGGCACGACAACGCACGGCTAGGCAATGCACGGCAAGGCAAGGAAAGGGTAACGTAAGGCAAGGCACGGTGAGGCTAGGCAAGGCTAATGCACGACAACGCAAGGCTAGGCAATGCACCACAATGCAAGGAAAGCTTAAAGCAAAGGAAGGCACGGTCAGGCGAGATAAGGCTAAGGCACGACAATGCAAGGCTACGCAATGCACGGAAGGCAAGCAAAGAGTAACGGAAGGTAAGGAAGGCAAGGGAAAGCAAGGAAAGGCAAGTGTAACGGAAGGAATGGCACGGCAAGGGGAAACAAGGCTAAGGGACGACAACGCACGCTAGGCAATGCACGGCAAGGCAAGGAAAGGGTAACGCATGGGAAAGCACGGTCAGGCGAGGCAAGCCTAAGGCATGACAACGCAAGGCTAGGCAATGCACGGAAAGCAAGCAAAGTGTAAAGGAACGCAAGGAAGGCAAGGGAAAGCAAGGGAAGGCAAGGGTAACCGAAGGAACGGCACGATAAGGGGTAACAAGGCTAAGGCACGGCAACGCAGGGCTAGGCAATGCACGGCAAGGCAAGGAAAGGGTAACGCAGGGGAAGGCACGGTCAGGTGAGGCAAGGATAAGGAACGCCAATACAAGGCTAGGCAATGCACGGCAAGGCAAGGAAAGAGGAACGGAAGGAAAGGAAGGCAAGTCAAAGCCAGGAAAGGCAAGTGTAACAAAAGGCTCGCCACGGCAAGGGGAAACAAGGCTAAGGCACGACAACGCACGGCTAGGCAAGGCACGGCAAGGCAAGGAAAGGGTAACGCAAGTCAAGGCACGGTCAGGCTAGGCAAGGCTAATGCACGACAACGCAAGGCTAGGCAATGCACGACATTGCAAGGAAAGCTTAAAGCAAAGGAAGGCACGGTCAGGCGTGATAAGGCTAAGGCACGACAACGCAAGGCTAGGCAATGCAGGGAAGGGAAGCAAAGAGTAACGGAAGGTAAGCAAGGCAAGGAAAAGCAAGGAAAGGCAAGGGTAACGGAAGGAATTGCACGGCAAGGGGAAACAAGGCTAAGGCACGGCAACGCAGGCTGGGCAATGCACGGCAAGGCAAGGAAAGGGTAACGCATGGGAAAGCACGTTCAGGCGACGCAAGGGTAAGGCACGACAACGCAAGGCTAGGCAATGCACGGAAGGCAAGCAAAGAGTAACGGAAGTTAAGGAAGGCAAGGGAAAGCAAAGAAAGGCAAGTGTAACGGAAGGAACTGCACGGCAAGGGGAAACAAGGCTAAGGCACGACAACGCACGGCTAGGCAATGCACGGCAAGGCAAGCAAAGGGTAACGCAAGGCAATGCACGGTGAGGCTAGACAAGGCTAATGCACGAAAACGCAAGGCTAGGCAATGGACGACAATGCAAGGAAAGCTTAAAGCAAAGGAAGGCAAGGTCAGGCGAGATAAGGCAAAGGCACGACAACGCAAGGCTATGCAATTCAGGGAAGGCAAGCAAAGTGTAACGGAAGGTAAGGAAGGCAAGGAAAAGCAAGGAAAGGCAAGGGTAACGGAAGGAACGGCACGGCAAGGGGGAACAAGTCTAAGGCACGACACCGAACGCTAGGCAATGAACGGCAAGGCAAGGAAAGGGTAACGCATGGGAAAGCACGGTCAGTCGAGGCAAGGCTAAGGCACGACAACGCAAGGCTAGGCAATGCACGGAAGGCAAGCAAAGAGTAACGGAAGGTAAGGAAGGCAAGGGAAAGCAAGGAAAGGCAAGTGTAACGGAAGGAACAGCACGGCAAGGGGAAACAAGGCTAAGGCACGACAACGCACGCTAGGCAATGCACGGCAAGGCAAGGAAAGGGTAACGCATGGGAAAGCACGGTCAGGCGAGGCAAGGCTAAGGCATGACAACGCAAGGCTAGGCAATGCACCGAAAGCAAGCAAAGGGTAACGGAACGCAAGGAAGGCAAGGGAAAGCAAGGGAAGGCAAGGGTAACGGAAGGAACGGCACGCCAATGGGTAAGAAGGCTAACGCACGACAACGCAGGGCTAGGCAATGCACGGCAAGGGAAGGAAAGGGTAACGCAGGGGAAGGCACGGTCAGGTGAGGCAAGGATAAGGCACGACAATGCAAGGCTAGGCAATGCACGGCAAGGCAAGGAAAGAGTAACGGAAGGAAAGGAAGGCAAGGCAAAGCCAGGCAAGGCAAGTGTAACAAAAGGCACGCCACGGCAAGGGGAATCAAGTCTAAGGCACGACAACCCACGGCTAGGCAATGCACGGCAAGGCAAGGAAAGGGTAACGCAAGGCAAGGCACGGTGAGGCTAGGCAAGGCTAATGCACGACAACGCAAGGCTAGGCAATGCACGACAATGCAAGGAAAGCTTAAAGCAAAGGAAGGCACGGTCAGGCGAGATAAGGCTAAGGCACGACAACGCAAGGCTAGGCAATGCACGGAAAGCAAGCAAAGAGTAACGGAAGGTAAGGAAGGCAAGGGAAAGCAAAGAAAGGCAAGTGTAACGGAAGGAACTGCACGGCAAGGGGAAACAAGGCTAAGGCACGACAACGCACGCTAGGCAAAGCACGGCATGGCAAGGAAAGGGTAACGCATGGGAAAGCACGGTCAGGCGAGGCAAGCCTAAGGCATGACAACGCAAGGCTAGGCAATGCACGGAAAGCAAGCAAAGAGTAACGGAACGCAAGGAAGGCAAGGGAAAGCAAAGGAAGGCAAGGGTAACGGAAGGAACGGCACGGCAAGGGGTAACAAGGCTAAGGCACGACAACGCAGGGCTAGGCAATGCACGGCAAGGCAAGGAAAGAGTAACGGAAGGAAAGGAAGGCAAGTCAAAGCCAGGAAAGGCAAGTGTAACAAAATGCACGCCACGGCAAGGGGAAACAAGGCTAAGACACGACAACGCACGGCTAGGCAATGCACGGCAAGGCAAGGAAAGGGTAACGCAAGGCAAGGCACGGTGAGGCTAGGCAAGGCTAATGCACGACAACGCAAGGCTAGGCAATGCACGACAATGCAAGGAAAGCTTAAAGCAAAGGAAGGCACGGTCAGGCGAGATAAGGCTAAGGCACGACAACGCAAGGCTAGGCAATGCAGGGAAGGCAAGCAAAGAGTAACGGAAGGTAAGGAAGGCAAGGGAAATCAAGGAAAGGCAAGGGTAATGGAAGGAACGATACGGCAAGGGGAAACAAGTCTAAGGCACGACAACGCACGCTAGGCAATGCACGGCAAGGCAAGGAAAGGGTAACGCATGGGAAAGCACGGTCAGGCGAGGCAAGCCTAAGGCATGACAACGCAAGGCTAGGCAATGCACGGAAAGCAAGCAAAGAGTAACGGAACGCAAGGAAGGCAAGGGAAAGCAAGGGAAGGCAAGGGTAACGGAAGGAACGGCACGGCAAGGGGTAACAAGGCTAAGGCACGACAACGCAGGGCTAGGCAATGCACGGAAGGCAAGCAAAGAGTAACGGAAGGTAAGGAAGGCAAGGGAAAGCAAGGAAAGGCAAGTGTAACGGAAGGAACGGCACGGCAAGGGGAAACAAGGCTAAGGCACGACAACGCACGCTAGGCAATGCACGGCAAGGCAAGGAAAGGGTAACGCAGGGGAAGGCACGGTCAGGTGAGCCAAGGAGAAGGCACGACAATGCAAGGCTAGGCAATGCACGGCAAGGCAAGCAAAGAGTAACGGAAGGAAAGGAAGGCAAGGCAAAGCCAGGCAAGGCAAGTGTAACAAAAGGCACGCAACGGCAAGGGGAAACAAGGCTAAGGCACGACAACACACGGCTAGGAAATGCACGGCAAGGCAAGGAAAGGGTAACGCAAGGCAAGGCACGGTGAGGCTAGGCAAAGCTAATGCACGACAACGCAAGGCTAGGCAATGCACGACAATGCAAGGAAAGCTTAAAGCAAAGGAAGGCACGGTCAGGCGAGATAAGGCTAAGGCACGACAACGCAAGGCTAGGCAATGCACGGAAGGCAAGCAAAGAGTAACGGAAGGTAAGGAAGGCAAGGGAAAGCAAAGAAAGGCAAGTGTAACGGAAGGAACGACACGGCAAGGGGAAACAAGGCTAAGGCACGACAACGCACGCTAGGCAATGCACGGCAAGGCAAGGAAAGGGTAACGCATGGGAAAGCACGGTCAGGCGAGGCAAGGCTAAGGAAAGCCAACGCAAGGCTAGGCAATGCACGGAAAGAAAGCAAGGAGTAACGGAATGCAAGGAAGTAAAGGGAAAGCAAGGGAAGGCAAGGGTAACGGAAGGAACGGCACGGCAAGGGGAAACAAGGCTAAGGTACGACAACGCACGCTAGGCAATGCACGGCAAGGCAAGGAAAGGGTAACGCATGGGAAAGCACGGTCAGGCGAGGCAAGGCTAAGGCACGACAACGCAAGGCTAGGCAATGCACGGAAGGCAAGCAAAGAGTAACGGAAGGTAAGGAAGGCAAGGGAAAGCAAGGAAAGGCAAGTGTAACCGAAGGAACGGCACGGCAAGGGGAAACAAGGCTAAGGCACGACAACGCACGGCTAGGCAATGCACGGAAAGGCAAGGAAAGGGTAACGCATGGGAAAGCACGGTCAGGCGATGCAAGGCTAAGGCATGACAACGCAAGGCTAGGCAATGCACGGAAAGCAAGCAAAGAGTAACGGAACGCAAGGAAGGCAAGGGAAAGCAAGGGAAGGCAAGGGTAACGGAAGGAACGGCACGGTAAGGGGTAACAAGTCTAAGGCACGGCAACGCAGGGCTAGGCAATGCACGGCAAGGCAAGGAAAGGGTAACGCAGGGGAAGGCACGGTCAGGTGAGGCAAGGATAAGGCACGACAATGCAAGGCTAGGCAATGCACGGCAAGGCAAGGAAAGAGTAACGGAAGGAAAGGAAGGCAAGTCAAAGCCAGGAAAGGCAAGTGTAACAAAAGGCACGCCACGGCAAGGGGAAACAAGGCTAAGCCACGACAACGCACGGCTAGGCAATGCACGGCAAGGCAAGGAAAGGGTAACGCAAGGAAAGGCACAGTGAGGCTAGGCAAGGCTAATGCACGACAACGCAAGGCTAGGCAATGCACGACAATGCAAGGAAAGCTTAAAGCAAAGGAAGGCACGGTCAGGCGAGATAAGGCTAAGGCACGACAACGCAAGGCTAGGCAATGCACGGAAGGCAAGCAAAGAGTAACGGAAGGTAAGGAAGGCAAGGGAAAGCAAAGAAAGGCAAGTGTAACGGAAGGAACGGCACGGCAAGGGGAAATAAGGCTACGGCACGACAACGCACGCTAGGCAATGCACGGCAAGGCAAGGAAAGGGTAACGCATGGGAAAGCACGGTCAGGCGAGGCAAGGCTAAGGCATGACAACGCAAGGCTAGGCAATGCACGGAAAGCAAGCAAAGAGGAACGGAACGCAAGGAAGGCAAGGGAAAGCAAGGGAAGGCAAGGGTAACGGAAGGAACGGCACGGCAAGGGGTAACAAGGCTAAGGCACGACAACGCAGGGCTAGGCAATGCACGGCAAGGCAAGGAAAGAGTAACGGAAGGAAAGGAAGGCAAGGCAAAGCCAGGCAAGGCAAGTGTAACAAAAGGCACGCAACGGCAAGGGGAAACAAGGCTAAGGCACGACAACACACGGCTAGGAAATGCACGGCAAGGCAAGGAAAGGGTAACGCAAGGCAAGGCACGGTGAGGCTAGGCAAGGCTAATGCACGACAACGCAAGGCTAGGCAATGCACGACAATGCAAGTAAAGCTTAAAGCAAAGGAAGGCACGGTCAGGCGAGATAAGGCTAAGGCACGACAACGCAAGGCTAGGCAATGCAGGGAAGGCAAGCAAAGAGTAACGGAAGGTAAGGAAGGCAAGGGAAAGCAAGGAAAGGCAATGGTAACGGAAGGAACGGCACGGCAAGGGGAAACAAGTCTAAGGCACGACAACGCACGCTAGGCAATGCACGGCAAGGCAAGGAAAGGGTAACGCATGGGAAAGCACGGTCAGGGGAGGCAAGGCTAAGGCACGACAACGCAAGGCTTGGCAATGCACGGAAGGCAAGCAAAGAGTAACGGAAGGTAAGGAAGGCAAGGGAAAGCAAAGAAAGGCAAGTGTAACGGAAGGAACGGCACGGCAAGGGGAAACAAGGCTAAGGCACGACAACGCACGCTAGGCAATGCACGGCAAGGCAAGGAAAGGGTAACGCATGGGAAAGCACGGTCAGGCGAGGCAAGGCTAAGGAAAGCCAACGCAAGGCTAGGCAATGCACGGAAAGCAAGCAAGGAGTAACGGAATGCAAGGAAGGAAAGGGAAAGCAAGGGAAGGCAAGGGTAACGGAAGGAACGGCACGGCAAGGGGTAACAAGGCTAAGGCACGACAACGCAAGGCTAGGCAATGCACGGCAAGGGAAGGAAAGCGTAACGGAGGGGAAGGCACGGTCAGGTGAGGCAAGGATAAGGCACGACAATGCAAGACTAGGCAATGCACGACAACGCAAGGAAAGAGTAACGGAAGGAAAGGAAGGCAAGTCAAAGCCAGGAAAGGCAAGTGTAACAAAATGCACGCCACGGCAATGGGAAACAAGGCTAAGGCACGACAACGCACGGCTAGGCAATGCACGGCAAGGCAAGGAAAGGGTAACGCAAGGAAAGGCACGGTGAGGCTAGGCAAGGCTAATGCACGACAACGCAAGGCTAGGCAATGCACGACAATGCAAGGAAAGCTTAAAGCAAAGGAAGGCACGGTCAATCGAGATAAGGCTAAGGCACGACAACGCAAGGCTAGGCAATGCACGGAAGGCAAGCAAAGAGTAACGGAAGGTAAGGAAGGCAAGGGAAAGCAAAGAAAGGCAAGTGTAACGGAAGGAACGGCACGGCAAGGGGAAACAAGGCTAAGGCACGACAACGCACGCTAGGCAATGCACGGCAAGGCAAGGAAAGGGTAACGCATGGGAAAGCACGGTCAGGCGAGGCAAGCCTAAGGCATGACAACGCAAGGCTAGGCAATGCACGGAAAGCAAGCAAAGAGGAACGGAACGCAAGGAAGCTAAGGGAAAGCAAGGGAAGGCAAGGGTAACGGAAGGAACGGCACGGCAAGGGGTAACAAGGCTAAGGCACGACAACGCAGGGCTAGGCAATGCACGGCAAGGCAAGGAAAGAGTAACGGAAGGAAAGGAAGGCAAGGCAAAGCCAGGCAAGGCAAGTGTAACAAAAGGCACGCAACGGCAAGGGGAAACAAGGCTAAGGCACGACAACACACGGCTAGGAAATGCACGGCAAGGCAAGGAAAGGGTAACGCAAGGCAAGGCACGGTGAGGCTAGGCAAGGCTAATGCACGACAACGCAAGGCTAGGCAATGCACGACAATGCAAGTAAAGCTTAAAGCAAAGGAAGGCACGGTCAGGCGAGATAAGGCTAAGGCACGACAACGCAAGGCTAGGCAATGCAGGGAAGGCAAGCAAAGAGTAACGGAAGGTAAGGAAGGCAAGGAAAGCAAGGAAAGGCAATGGTAAAGGAAGGAACGGCACGGTAAGGGGAAACAAGTCTAAGGCACGACAACGGACGCTAGGCAATGCACGGCAAGGCAAGGAAAGGGTAACGCATGGGAAAGCACGGTCAGGGGAGGCAAGGCTAAGGCACGACAACGCAAGGCTTGGCAATGCACGGAAGGCAAGCAAAGAGTAACGGAAGGTAAGGAAGGCAAGGGAAAGCAAAGAAAGGCAAGTGTAACGGAAGGAACGGCACGGCAAGGGGAAACAAGGCTAAGGCACGACAACGCACGCTAGGCAATGCACGGCAAGGCAAGGAAAGGGTAACGCATGGGAAAGCACGGTCAGGCGAGGCAAGGCTAAGGCACGACAACCCAAGGCTAGGCAATGTACGGAAGGCAAGCAAAGAGAAACGGAAGGTAAGGAAGGCAAGGGAAAGGAAGGAAAGGCAAGTGTAACGGAAGGAACGGCACGGCAAGGGGAAACAAGGCTAAGGCACGACAACGCAGGGCTAGGCAATGCACGGCAAGGAAAGGAAAGGGTAACGCAGGGGAAGGCACGGTCAGGTGAGGCAAGGATAAGGCACGACAATGCAAGGCTAGGCAATGCACGGCAAGGCAAGGAAAGAGTAACGGAAGGAAAGGAAGGCAAGTCAAAGCCAGGAAAGGCAAGTGTAACAAAAGGCACGCCACGGCAAGGGGAAACAAGGCTAAGGCACGACAACGCACGGCTAGGCAATGCACGGCAAGGCAAGCAAAGGGTAACGCAAGGCAAGGCACGGTGAGGCTAGGCAAGGCTAATGCACGACAACGCAAGGCTAGGCAATGCACGACAATGCAAGGAAAGCTTAAAGCAAAGGAAGGCACGGTCAGGCGAGATAAGGCTAAGGCACGACAACGCAAGGCTAGGCAATGCAGGGAAGGGAAGCAAAGAGTAACGGAAGGTAAGCAAGGCAAGGAAAAGCAAGGAAAGGCAAGGGTAACGGAAGGAATTGCACGGCAAGGGGAAACAAGGCTAAGGCACGGCAACGCAGGCTGGGCAATGCACGGCAAGGCAAGGAAAGGGTAACCCATGGGAAAGCACGTTCAGGCGAGGCAAGGCTAAGGCACGACAACGCAAGGCTAGGCAATGCACGGAAGGCAAGCAAAGAGTAACGGAAGGTAAGGAAGGCAAGGGAAAGCAAAGAAAGGCAAGTGTAACGGAAGGAACTGCCCGGGAGGGGAAACAAGGCTAAGGCACGACAACGCACGGCTAGGCAAAGCACGGCAAGGCAAGCAAAGGGTAACGCAAGGCAATGCACGGTGAGGCTAGACAAGGCTAACGCACGACAACGCAGGGTTAGGCAATGCACGGCAAGGGAAGGAAAGGGTAACGCAGGGGAAGGCACGGTCAGGTGAGGCAAGGATAAGGCACGACAATGCAAGGCTAGGCAATGCACGGCAAGGCAAGGAAAGAGTAACGGAAGGAAAGGAAGGCAAGGCAAAGCCAGGCAAGGCAAGTGTAACAAAAGGCACGCCACGGCAAGGGGAATCAAGTCTAAGGCACGACAACGCACGGCTAGGCAATGCACGGCAAGGCAAGGAAAGGGTAACGCAAGGCAAGGCACGGTGAGGCTAGGCAAGGCTAATGCACGACAACGCAAGGCTAGGCAATGCACGACAATGCAAGGAAAGCTTAAAGCAAAGGAAGGCACGGTCAGGCGAGATAAGGCTAAGGCACGACAACGCAAGGCTAGGCAATGCACGGAAAGCAAGCAAAGAGTAACGGAAGGTAAGGAAGGCAAGGGAAAGCAAAGAAAGGCAAGTGTAACGGAAGGAACGGCACGGCAAGGGGAAACAAGGCTAAGGCACGACAACGCACGGCTAGGCAAAGCACGGCAAGGCAAGGAAAGGGTAACGCATGGGAAAGCACGGTCAGGCGAGGCAAGGCTAAGGCATGACAACGCAAGGCTAGGCAATGCACGGAAAGCAAGCAAAGAGTAACGGAACGCAAGGAAGGCAAGGGAAAGCAAAGGAAGGCAAGGGTAACGGAAGGAACGGCACGGCAAGGGGTAACAAGGATAAGGCACGACAACGCAGGGCTAGGCAATGCACGGCAAGGCAAGGAAAGAGTAACGGAAGGAAAGGAAGGCAAGGCAAAGCCAGGCAAGGCAAGTGTAACAAAAGGCACGCAACTGCAAGGGGAAACAAGGCTAAGGCACGACAACACATGGCTAGGAAATGCACGGCAAGGCAAGGAAAGGGTAACGCAAGGCAAGGCACGGTGAGGCTAGGCAAGGCTAATGCACGACAACGCAAGGCTAGGCAATGCACGACAATGCAAGTAAAGCTTAAAGCAAAGGAAGGCACGGTCAGGCGAGATAAGGCTAAGGCACGACAACGCAAGGCTAGACAATGCAGGGAAGGCAAGCAAAGAGTAACGGAAGGTAAGGAAGGCAAGGGAAAGCAAGGAAAGGCAATGGTAACGGAAGGAACGGCACGGCAATGGGAAACAAGTCTAAGGCACGACAACGCACGCTAGGCAATGCACGGCAAGGCAAGGAAAGGGTAACGCATGGGAAAGCACGGTCAGGCGAGGCAAGCCTAAGGCATGACAACGCAAGGCTAGGCAATGCACGGAAAGCAAGCAAAGAGTAACGGAACGCAAGGAAGGCAAGGGAAAGCAAGGGAAGGCAAGGGTAACGGAAGGAACGGCACGGCAAGGGGTAACAAGGCTAAGGCACGACAACGCAGGGCTAGGCAATGCACGGAAGGCAAGCAAAGAGTAACGGAAGGTAAGGAAGGCAAGGGAAAGCAAGGAAAGGCAAGTGTAACGGAAGGAACGGCACGGCAAGGGGAAACAAGGCTAAGGCACGACAACGCACGCTAGGCAATGCACGGCAAGGCAAGGAAAGGGTAACGCAGGGGAAGGCACGGTCAGGTGAGCCAAGGAGAAGGCACGACAATGCAAGGCTAGGCAATGCACGGCAAGGCAAGGAAAGAGTAACGGAAGGAAAGGAAGGCAAGGCAAAGCTAGGAAAGGCAAGTGTAACAAAAGGCACGCCACGGCAAGGGGAATCAAGGCTAAGGCACGACAACGCACGGCTAGGCAATGCACGGAAAGGCAAGGAAAGGGTAACGCAAGGCAAGGCACGGTGAGGCTAGGCAAGGCTAATGCACGACAACGCAAGGCTAGGCAATGCACCACAATGCAAGGAAAGCTTAAAGCAAAGGAAGGCACGGTCAGGCGAGATAAGGCTAAGGCACGACAACGCAAGGCTACGCAATGCACGGAAGGCAAGCGAAGAGTAACGGAAGGTAAGGAAGGCAAGGGAAAGCAAGGAAAGGCAAGTGTAACGGAAGGAATGGCACGGCAAGGGGCAACAAGGCTAAGGCACGACAACGCACGCTAGGCAATGCACGGCAAGGCAAGGAAAGGGTAACGCATGGGAAAGCACGGTCAGGCGAGGCAAGCCTAAGGCATGACAACGGAAGGCTAGGCAATGCACGGAAAGCAAGCAAAGTGTAAAGGAACGCAAGGAAGGCAAGGGAAAGCAAGGGAAGGCAAGGGTAACCGAAGGAACGGCACGATAAGGGGTAACAAGGCTAAGGCACGGCAACGCAGGGCTAGGCAATGCACGGCAAGGCAAGGAAAGGGTAACGCAGGGGAAGGCACGGTCAGGTGAGGCAAGGATAAGGAACGCCAATGCAAGGCTAGGCAATGCACGGCAAGGCAAGGAAAGAGGAACGGAAGGAAAGGAAGGCAAGTCAAAGCCAGGAAAGGCAAGTGTAACAAAAGGCTCGCCACGGCAAGGGGAAACAAGGCTAAGGCACGACAACGCACGGCTAGGCAATGCACGGCAAGGCAAGGAAAGGGTAACGCAAGGCAAGGCACGGTGAGGCTAGGCAAGGCTAATGCACGACAACGCAAGGCTAGGCAATGCACGACATTGCAAGGAAAGCTTAAAGCAAAGGAAGGCACGGTCAGGCGAGATAAGGCTAAGGCACGACAACGCAAGGCTAGGCAATGCAGGGAAGGGAAGCAAAGAGTAACGGAAGGTAAGCAAGGCAAGGAAAAGCAAGGAAAGGCAAGGGTAACGGAAGGAATTGCACGGCAAGGGGAAACAAGGCTAAGGCACGGCAACGCAGGCTGGGCAATGCACGGCAAGGCAAGGAAAGGGTAACGCATGGGAAAGCACGTTCAGGCGAGGCAAGGCTAAGGCACGACAACGCAAGGCTAGGCAATGCACGGAAGGCAAGCAAAGAGTAACGGAAGTTAAGGAAGGCAAGGGAAAGCAAAGAAAGGCAAGTGTAACGGAAGGAACTGCACGGCAAGGGGAAACAAGGCTAAGGCACGACAACGCACGGCTAGGCAATGCACGGCAAGGCAAGCAAAGGGTAACGCAAGGCAATGCACTGTGAGGCTAGACAAGGCTAATGCACGAAAACGCAAGGCTAGGCAATGGACGACAATGCAAGGAAAGCTTAAAGCAAAGGAAGGCAAGGTCAGGCGAGATAAGGCAAAGGCACGACAACGCAAGGCTAGGCAATTCAGGGAAGGCAAGCAAAGAGTAACGGAAGGTAAGGAAGGGAAGGAAAAGCAAGGAAAGGCAAGTGTAACGGAAGGAACGGCACGGCAAGGGGAAACAAGGCTAAGGCACGACATCGCACGCTAGGCAATGCACGGCAAGGCAAGGAAAGGGTAACGCATAGGAAAGCACGGTCAGGCGAGGCAAGGCTAAGGCATGACAACGCAAGGCTAGGCAATGCACGGAAAGCAAGCAAAGAGTAACGGAACGCAAGGAAGGCAAGGGAAAGCAAGGGAAGGCAAGGGTAACGGAAGGAACGGCACGGCAAGGGGTAAGAAGGCTAAGGCACGACAACGCAGGGCTAGGCAATGCACGGCAAGGCAAGGAAAGGGTAACGCAGGGGAAGGCACGGTCAGGTGAGGCAAGGATAAGGCACGACAATGCAAGGCTAGGCAATGCACGGCAAGGCAAGTAAAGAGTAACGGAAGTAAAGGAATGCAAGGCAAAGCAAGGAAACGCAAGCAACCTACGGCAAGGTGAAAAAAGTCTAAGGCACGACAACGCAAGGCTAGGCAATGCACGGCAAGGCAAGGAAAGGGTAACGCAAGGCAAGGCACGGTGAGGCAAGGCAAGGCTAATGCACGACAACGCAAGGCTAGGCAATGCACGACAATGCAAGGAAAGCTTAAAGCAAAGGAAGGCACGGTCAGGCGAGATAAGGCTAAGGCACGACAACGCAAGGCTAGGCAATGCACGGAAGGCAAGCAAAGAGTAACGGAAGGTAAGGAAGGCAAGGGAAAGCAAAGAAAGGCAAGTGTAACGGAAGGAACGGCACGGCAAGGGGAAACAAGGCTAAGGCACGACAACGCACGCTAGGCAATGCACGGCAAGGCAAGGAAAGGGTAACGCATGGGAAAGCACGGTCAGGCGAGGCAAGCCTAAGGCATGACAACGCAAGGCTAGGCAATGCACGGAAAGCAAGCAAAGAGGAACGGAACGCAAGGAAGGCAAGGGAAAGCAAGGGAAGGCAAGGGTAACGGAAGGAACGGCACGGCAAGGGGTAACAAGGCTAAGGCACGACAACGCAGGGCTAGGCAATGCACGGCAAGGCAAGGAAAGAGTAACGGAAGGAAAGGAAGGCAAGGCGAAGCCAGGCAAGGCAAGTGTAACAAAAGGCACGCAACGGCAAGGGGAAACAAGGCTAAGGCACGACAACACACGGCTAGGAAATGCACGGCAAGGCAAGGAAAGGGTAACGCAAGGCAAGGCACGGTGAGGCTAGGCAAGGCTAATGCACGACAACGCAAGGCTAGGCAATGCACGACAATGCAAGGAAAGCTTAAAGCAAAGGAAGGCACGGTCAGGCGAGATAAGGCTAAGGCACGACAACGCAAGGCTAGGCAATGCACGGAAGGCAAGCAAAGAGTAACGGAAGGTAAGGAAGGCAAGGGAAAGCAAAGAAAGGCAAGTGTAACGGAAGGAACGACACGGCAAGGGGAAACAAGGCTAAGGCACGACAACGCACGCTAGGCAATGCACGGCAAGGCAAGGAAAGGGTAACGCATGGGAAAGCACGGTCAGGCGAGGCAAGGCTAAGGAAAGCCAACGCAAGGCTAGGCAATGCACGGAAAGAAAGCAAGGAGTAACGGAATGCAAGGAAGGAAAGGGAAAGCAAGGGAAGGCAAGGGTAACGGAAGGATCGGCACGGCAAGGGGAAACAAGGCTAAGGCACGACAACGCACGCTAGGCAATGCACGGCAAGGCAAGGAAAGGGTAACGCATGGGAAAGCACGGTCAGGCGAGGCAAGGCTAAGGCACGACAACGCAAGGCTAGGCAATGCACGGAAGGCAAGCAAAGAGTAACGGAAGGGAAGGAAGGCAAGGGAAAGGAAGGAAAGGCAAGGGTAACGGAAGGAACGGCACGGCAAGGGGAAACAATGCTAAGGCACGACAACGCACGGCTAGGCAATGCACGGAAAGGCAAGGAAAGGGTAACGCATGGGAAAGCACGGTCAGGCGATGCAAGGCTAAGGCATGACAACGCAAGGCTAGGCAATGCACGGAAAGCAAGCAAAGAGTAACGGAACGCAAGGAAGGCAAGGGAAAGCAAGGGAAGGCAAGGGTAACGGAAGGAACGGCACGGTAAGGGGTAACAAGTCTAAGGCACGGCAACGCAGGGCTAGGCAATGCACGGCAAGGCAAGGAAAGGGTAACGCAGGGGAAGGCACGGTCAGGTGAGGCAAGGATAAGGCACGACAATGCAAGGCTAGGCAATGCACGGCAAGGCAAGGAAAGAGTAACGGAAGGAAAGGAAGGCAAGTCAAAGCCAGGAAAGGCAAGTGTAACAAAAGGCACGCCACGGCAAGGGGAAACAAGGCTAAGGCACGACAACGCACGGCTAGGCAATGCACGGCAAGGCAAGGAAAGGGTAACGCAAGGCAAGGCACAGTGAGGCTAGGCAAGGCTAATGCACGACAACGCAAGGCTAGGCAATGCACGACAATGCAAGGAAAGCTTAAAGCAAAGGAAGGCACGGTCAGGCGAGATAAGGCTATGGCACGACAACGCAAGGCTAGGCAATGCAGGGAAGGGAAGCAAAGAGTAACGGAAGGTAAGCAAGGCAAGGAAAAGCAAGGAAAGGCAAGGGTACCGGAAGGAATTGCACGGCAAGGGGAAACAAGGCTAAGGCACGGCAACGCAGGCTGGGCAATGCACGGCAAGGCAAGGAAAGGGTAACGCATGGGAAAGCGCGGTCAGGCGAGGCAAGGCTAAGGCACGACAACGCAAGGCTAGGCAATGCACGGAAGGCAAGCAAAGAGTAACGGAAGGTAAGGAAGGCAAGGGAAAGCAAGGAAAGGCAAGTGTAACGGAAGGAACGGCACGGCAAGGGGAAACAAGGCTAAGGCACGACAACGCACTGTAGGCAATGCACGGCAAGGCAAGCAAAGGGTAACGCATGGGAAAGCACGGTCAGGCGAGGCAAGGCTAAGGCATGACAACGCAAGGCTAGGCAATGGACGGAAAGGAAGCAAAGAGTAACGGAATGCAAGGAAGGCAAGGGAAAGCAAGGGAAGGCAAGGGTAACGGAAGGAACGGCACGGCAAGGGGTAAGAAGGCTAAGGCACGACAACGCAGGGCTAGGAAATGCACGGCAAGGCAAGGAAAGGGTAACGCAGGGGAAGGCACGGTCAGGTGAGGCAAGGATAAGGCACGACAATGCAAGGCTAGGCAATGCACGGCAAGGCAAGGAAAGAGTAACGGAAGGAAAGGAATGCAAGGCAAAGCCAGGCAAGGCAAGTGTAACAAAAGGCACGCCACGGCAAGGGGAATCAAGGCTAAGGCACGACAACGCACGGCTAGGCAATGCACGGCAAGGCAAGGAAAGGGTAACGCAAGGCAAGGCACGGTGAGGCTAGGCAAGGCTAATGCACGACAACGCAAGGCTAGGCAATGCACGACAATGCAAGGAAAGCTTAAAGCAAAGGAAGGCACGGTCAGGCGAGATAAGGCTAAGGCACGACAACGCAAGGCTAGGCAATGCACGGAAGGCAAGCAAAGAGTAACGGAAGGTAAGGAAGGCAAGGGAAAGCAAAGAAAGGCAAGTGTAACGGAAGGAACGGCACGGCAAGGGGAAACAAGGCTAAGGCACGACAAGGCACGGCTAGGCAATGCACGGCAAGGCAAGCAAAGGGTAACGCAAGGAAAGGCACGGTGAGGCTAGGCAAGGCTAATGCACGAAAACGCAAGGCTAGGCGTTGCACGACAATGCAAGGAAAGCTTAAAGCAAAGGAAGGCAAGGTCAGGCGAGATAAGGTTAAGGCACGACAACGCAAGGCTAGGAAATTCAGGGAAGGCAAGCAAAGATTAACGGAAGGTAAGCAAGGCAAGGAAAAGGAAGGAAAGGCCAGGGTAATGGAAGGAACGGCACGGCAAGGGGTAACAAGGCTAAGGCACGACAACGCAGGGCTAGGCAATGCACGACAATGCAAGGAAAGCTTAAAGCAAAGGAAGGCACGGTCAGGCGAGATAAGGCTAAGGCACGACAACGCAAGGCTAGGCAATGCACCGAAAGCAAACAAAGAGTAACGGAACGCAAGGAAGGCAAGGGAAAGCAAGGGAAGGCAAGGGTTACGGAAGTAACGGCACGGCAAGGGGTAACAAGGCTAAGGCACGGCAACGCAGGGTTAGGCAATGCACGGCAAGGCAAGGAAAGGGTAACGCAGGGGAAGGCACGGTCAGGTGAGGCAAGGATAAGGCACGACAATGCAAGGCTAGGCAATGCACGGCAAGGCAAGGAAAGAGTAACGCAAGGCAAGGCACGGTGAGGCTAGGCAAGGCTAATGCACGACAACGCAAGGCTAGGCAATGCACGACAATGCAAGTAAAGCTTAAAGCAAAGGAAGGCACGGTCAGGCGAGATAAGGCTAAGGCACGACAACGCAAGGCTAGGCAATGCACGGAAAGCAAGCAAAGAGTAACGGAACGCAAGGAAGGCAAGGGAAAGCAAGGGAAGGCAAGGGTAACGGAAGGAACGGCACGGCAAGGGGTAACAAGGCTAAGGCACGACAACGCAGGGCTAGGCAATGCACGGCAAGGCAAGGAAAGAGTAACGGAAGGAAAGGAAGGCAAGGCAAAGTCAGGCAAGGCAAGTGTAACAAAAGGCACGCAACGGCAAGGGGAAAGAAGGCTAAGGCACGACAACACACGGCTAGGAAATGCACGGCAAGGCAAGGAAAGGGTAACGCAAGGCAAGGCACGGTGAGGCTAGGCAAGGCTAATGCACGACAACGCAAGGCTAGGCAATGCACGACAATGCAAGGAAAGCTTAAAGCAAAGGAAGGCACGGTCAGGCGAGATAAGGCTAAGGCACGACAACGCAAGGCTAGGCAATGCACGAAGGCAAGCAAAGAGTAACGGAAGGTAAGCAAGGCAAGGAAAAGCAAGGAAAGGCAAGTGTAACGGAAGGAACGGCACGGCAAGGGCAAACAAGGCTAAGGTACGACAACGCACGCTAGGCAATGCACGGCAAGGCAAGGAAAGGGTAACGCATCGGAAAGCACGGTCAGGCGAGGCAAGGCTAAGGCATGACAACGCAAGGCTAGGCAATGCACGGAAAGCAAGCAAAGTGTAACGGAACGCAAGGAAGGCAAGGGAAAGCAAGGGAAGGCAAGGGTAACGGAAGGAACGGCACGGCAAGGGGTAACAAGGCTAAGGCACGACAACACACGGCTAGGAAATGCACGGCAAGGCAAGGAAAGGGTAACGCAAGGCAAGGCACGGTGAGGCTAGGCAAGGCTAATGCACGACAACGCAAGGCTAGGCAATGCACGACAATGCAAGGAAAGCTTAAAGCAAAGGAAGGCACGGTCAGGCGAGGCAAGGCTAATGCACGACAACGCAAGGCTAGGCAATGCACGGAAGGCAAGCAAAGAGTAACGGAAGGTAAGGAAGGCAAGGGAAAGCAAGGAAAGGCAATGGTAACGGAAGGAACGGCACGGCAAGGGGAAACAAGGCTAAGGCACGACAACGCACGCTAGGCAATGCACGGCAAGGCAAGGAAAGGGTAACGCATGGGAAAGCACGGTGAGGCGAGGCAAGGCTAAGGCACGACAACGCAAGGCTAGGCAATGCACGGAAAGCAAGCAAAGAGTAACGGAACGCAAGGAAGGCAAGGGAAAGCAAGGGAAGGCAAGGGTAACGGAAGGAACGGCACGGCAAGGGGTAACAAGGCTAAGGCACGACAACGCAGGGCTAGGCAATGCACGGCAAGGCAAGGAAAGGGTAACGCAAGGCAAGGCACGGTGAGGCTAGGCAAGGTTAATGCACGACAACGCAAGGCTAGGCAATGCACGAAAATGGAAGGAAAGCGTAAAGTAAAGGAAGGCACGGTAAGGCGAGGTAAGGCTAAGGCACGACAACGCAAGGCTAGGCAATGCACGGAAGGCAAGCAAAGAGTAACGGAAGGTAAGGAAGGCAAGGGAAAGCAAAGAAAGGCAAGTGTAACGGAAGGAACTGCACGGGAGGGGAAACAAGGCTAAGGCACGACAACGCACGGCTAGGCAATGCACGGCAAGGCAAGCAAAGGGTAACGCAAGGCAATGCACGGTGAGGCTAGACAAGGCTAAAGCACGACAACGCAGGGTTAGGCAATGCACGGCAAGGGAAGGAAAGGGTAACGCAGGGGAAGGCACGGTCAGGTGAGGCAAGGATAAGGCACGACAATGCAAGGCTAGGCAATGCACGGCAAGGCAAGGAAAGAGTAACGGAAGGAAAGGAAGGCAAGGCAAAGCCAGGCAAGGCAAGTGTAACAAAAGGCACGCCACGGCAAGGGGAATCAAGTCTAAGGCACGACAACGCACGGCTAGGCAATGCACGGCAAGGCAAGGAAAGGGTAACGCAAGGCAAGGCACGGTGAGGCTAGGCAAGGCTAATGCACGACAACGCAAGGCTAGGCAATGCACGACAATGCAAGGAAAGCTTAAAGCAAAGGAAGGCACGGTCAGGCGAGATAAGGCTAAGGCACGACAACGCAAGGCTAGGCAATGCACGGAAAGCAAGCAAAGAGTAACGGAAGGTAAGGAAGGCAAGGGAAAGCAAAGAAAGGCAAGTGTAACGGAAGGAACGGCACGGCAAGGGGAAACAAGGCTAAGGCACGACAACGCACGCTAGGCAAAGCACGGCAAGGCAAGGAAAGGGTAACGCATGGGAAAGCACGGTCAGGCGAGGCAAGCCTAAGGCATGACAACGCAAGGCTAGGCAATGCACGGAAAGCAAGCAAAGAGTAACGGAACGCAAGGAAGGCAAGGGAAAGCAAAGGAAGGCAAGGGTAACGGAAGGAACGGCACGGCAAGGGGTAACAAGGCTAAGGCACGACAACGCAGGGCTAGGCAATGCACGGCAAGGCAAGGAAAGAGTAACGGAAGGAAAGGAAGGCAAGGCAAAGCCAGGCAAGGCAAGTGTAACAAAAGGCACGCAACTGCAAGGGGAAACAAGGCTAAGGCACGACAACACACGGCTAGGAAATGCACGGCAAGGCAAGGAAAGGGTAACGCAAGGCAAGGCACGGTGAGGCTAGGCAAGGCTAATGCACGACAACGCAAGGCTAGGCAATGCACGACAATGCAAGTAAAGCTTAAAGCAAAGGAAGGCACGGTCAGGCGAGATAAGGCTAAGGCACGACAACGCAAGGCTAGGCAATGCACGGAAGGCAAGCAAAGAGTAACGGAAGGTAAGGAAGGCAAGGGAAAGCAAGGAAAGGCAATGGTAACGGAAGGAACGGCACGGCAAGGGGAAACAAGTCTAAGGCACGACAACGCACGGCTAGGCAATGCACGGCAAGGCAAGGAAAGGGTAACGCATGGGAAAGCACGGTCAGGCGAGGCAAGGCTAAGGCAATGCACGGAAAGCAAGCAAAGAGTAACGGAACGCAAGGAAGGCAAGGGAAAGCAAGGGAAGGCAAGGGTAACGGAAGGAACGGCACGGCAAGGGGTAACAAGGATAAGGCACGACAACGCAGGGCTAGGCAATGCACGGAAGGCAAGCAAAGAGTAACGGAAGGTAAGGAAGGCAAGGGAAAGCAAGGAAAGGCAATGGTAACGGAAGGAACGGCACGGCAAGGGGAAACAAGTCTAAGGCACGACAACGCACGCTAGGCAATGCACGGCAAGGCAAGGAAAGGGTAACGCATGGGAAAGCACGGTCAGGCGAGGCAAGGCTAAGGCATGACAACGCAAGGCTAGGCAATGCACGGAAGGCAAGCAAAGAGTAACGGAAGGTAAGGAAGGCAAGGGAAAGCAAGGGAAGGCAAGGGTAACCGAAGGAACGGCACGATAAGGGGTAACAAGGCTAAGGCACGGCAACGCAGGGCTAGGCAATGCACGGCAAGGCAAGGAAAGGGTAACGCAGGGGAAGGCACGGTCAGGTGAGGCAAGGATAAGGAACGCCAATGCAAGGCTAGGCAATGCACGGCAAGGCAAGGAAAGAGGAACGGAAGGAAAGGAAGGCAAGTCAAAGCCAGGAAAGGCAAGTGTAACAAAAGGCTCGCCACGGCAAGGGGAAACAAGGCTAAGGCACGACAACGCACGGCTAGGCAATGCACGGCAAGGCAAGGAAAGGGTAACGCAAGGCAAGGCACGGTGAGGCTAGGCAAGGCTAATGCACGACAACGCAAGGCTAGGCAATGCACGACATTGCAAGGAAAGCTTAAAGCAAAGGAAGGCACGGTCAGGCGAGATAAGGCTAAGGCACGACAACGCAAGGCTAGGCAATGCAGGGAAGGGAAGCAAAGAGTAACGGAAGGTAAGCAAGGCAAGGAAAAGCAAGGAAAGGCAAGGGTAACGGAAGGAATTGCACGGCAAGGGGAAACAAGGCTAAGGCACGGCAACGCAGGCTGGGCAATGCACGGCAAGGCAAGGAAAGGGTAACGCATGGGAAAGCACGTTCAGGCGAGGCAAGGCTAAGGCACGACAACGCAAGGCTAGGCAATGCACGGAAGGCAAGCAAAGAGTAACGGAAGTTAAGGAAGGCAAGGGAAAGCAAAGAAAGGCAAGTGTAACGGAAGGAACTGCACGGCAAGGGGAAACAAGGCTAAGGCACGACAACGCACGGCTAGGCAATGCACGGCAAGGCAAGCAAAGGGTAACGCAAGGCAATGCACTGTGAGGCTAGACAAGGCTAATGCACGAAAACGCAAGGCTAGGCAATGGACGACAATGCAAGGAAAGCTTAAAGCAAAGGAAGGCAAGGTCAGGCGAGATAAGGCAAAGGCACGACAACGCAAGGCTAGGAAATTCAGGGAAGGCAAGCAAAGAGTAACGGAAGGTAAGGAAGGGAAGGCAAGGGTAACGGAAGGAACGGCACGGCAAGGGGTAAGAAGGCTAAGGCACGACAACACAGGGCTAGGCAATGCACGGCAAGGCAAGGAAAGGGTAACGCAGGGGAAGGCTCGGTCAGGTGAGGCAAGGATAAGGCACGACAATGCAAGGCTAGGCAATGCACGGCAAGGCAAGTAAAGAGTAACGGAAGGAAAGGAATGCAAGGCAAAGCCAGGCAAGGCAAGTGTAACAAAAGGCACGCCACGGCAAGGGGAATCAAGGCTAAGGCACGACAACGCACGGCTAGGCAATGCACGGCAAGGCAAGGAAAGGGTAACGCAAGGCAAGGCACGGTGAGGCTAGGCAAGGCTAATGCACGACAACGCAAGGCTAGGCAATGCACGACAATGCAAGGAAAGCTTAAAGCAAAGGAAGGCACGGTCAGGCGAGATAAGGCTAAGGCACGACAACGCAAGGCTAGGCAATGCACGGAAGGCAAGCAAAGAGTAACGGAAGGTAAGGAAGGCAAGGGAAAGCAAAGAAAGGCAAGTGTAACGGAAGGAACGGCACGGCAAGGGGAAACAAGGCTAAGGCACGACAACGCACGCTAGGCAATGCACGGCAAGGCAAGGAAAGGGTAACGCATGGGAAAGCACGGTCAGGCGAGGCAAGCCTAAGGCATGACAACGCAAGGCTAGGCAATGCACGGAAAGCAAGCAAAGAGGAACGGAACGCAAGGAAGGCAAGGGAAAGCAAGGGAAGGCAAGGGTAACGGAAGGAACGGCACGGCAAGGGGTAACAAGGCTAAGGCACGACAACGCAGGGCTAGGCAATGCACGGCAAGGCAAGGAAAGAGTAACGGAAGGAAAGGAAGGCAAGGCTAAGCCAGGCAAGGCAAGTGTAACAAAAGGCACGCAACGGCAAGGGGAAACAAGGCTAAGGCACGACAACGCACGGCTAGGAAATGCACGGCAAGGCAAGGAAAGGGTAACGCAAGGCAAGGCACGGTGAGGCTAGGCAAAGCTAATGCACGACAACGCAAGGCTAGGCAATGCACGACAATGCAAGGAAAGCTTAAAGCAAAGGAAGGCACGGTCAGGCGAGATAAGGCTATGGCACGACAACGCAAGGCTAGGCAATGCAGGGAAGGGAAGCAAAGAGTAACGGAAGGTAAGCAAGGCAAGGAAAAGCAAGGAAAGGCAAGGGTACCGGAAGGAATTGCACGGCAAGGGGAAACAAGGCTAAGGCACGGCAACGCAGGCTGGGCAATGCACGGCAAGGCAAGGAAAGGGTAACGCATGGGAAAGCACGTTCAGGCGAGGCAAGGCTAAGGCACGACAACGCAAGGCTAGGCAATCCACGGAAGGCAAGCAAAGAGTAACGGAAGGTAAGGAAGGCAAGGGAAAGCAAAGAAAGGCAAGTGTAACGGAAGGAACTGCACGGCAAGGGGAAACAAGGCTAAGGCACGACAACGCACGGCGAGGCAATGCACGGCAAGGCAAGCAAAGGGTAACGCAAGGCAATGCACGGTGAGGCTAGACAATGCTAATGCACGAAAACGCAAGGCTAGGCAATGCACGACAATGCAAGGAAAGCTTAAAGCAAAGGAAGGCAAGGTCAGGCGAGATAAGGCAAAGGCACGACAACGCAAGGCTAGGCAATTCAGGGAAGGCAAGCAAAGAGTAACGGAAGGTAAGGAAGGCAAGGAAAAGCAAGGAAAGGCAAGGGTAACGGAAGGAACGGCACGGCAAGGGGGAACAAGTCTAAGGCACGACACCGAACGCTAGGCAATGAACGGCAAGGGAAGGAAAGGGTAACGCATGGGAAAGCGCGGTCAGGCGAGGCAAGGCTAAGGCACGACAACGCAAGGCTAGGCAATGCACGGAAGGCAAGCAAAGAGTAACGGAAGGTAAGGAAGGCAAGGGAAAGCAAGGAAAGGCAAGTGTAACGGAAGGAACGGCACGGCAAGGGGAAACAAGGCTAAGGCACGACAACGCACTGTAGGCAATGCACGGCAAGGCAAGGAAAGGGTAACGCATGGGAAAGCACGGTCAGGCGAGGCAAGGCTAAGGCATGACAACGCAAGGCTAGGCAATGGACGGAAAGGAAGCAAAGAGTAACGGAATGCAAGGAAGGCAAGGGAAAGCAAGGGAAGGCAAGGGTAACGGAAGGAACGGCACGGCAAGGGGTAAGAAGGCTAAGGCACGACAACGCAGGGCTAGGCAATGCACGGCAAGGCAAGGAAAGGGTAACGCAGGGGAAGGCACGGTCAGGTGAGGCAAGGATAAGGCACGACAATGCAAGGCTAGGCAATGCACGGCAAGGCAAGGAAAGAGTAACGGAAGGAAAGGAATGCAAGGCAAAGCCAGGCAAGGCAAGTGTAACAAAAGGCACGCCACGGCAAGGGGACTCAAGGCTAAGGCACGACAACGCACGGCTAGGCAATGCACGGCAAGGCAAGGAAAGGGTAACGCAAGGCAAGGCACGGTGAGGCTAGGCAAGGCTAATGCACGACAACGCAAGGCTAGGCAATGCACGACAATGCAAGGAAAGCTTAAAGCAAAGGAAGGCACGGTCAGGCGAAATAAGGCTAAGGCACGACAACGCAAGGCTAGGCAATGCACGGAAGGCAAGCAAAGAGTAACGGAAGGTAAGGAAGGCAAGGGAAAGCAAAGAAAGGCAAGTGTAACGGAAGGAACGGCACGGCAAGGGGAAACAAGGCTAAGGCACGACAATGCACGGCTAGGCAATGCACGGCAAGGCAAGCAAAGGGTAACGCAAGGAAAGGCACGGTGAGGCTAGGCAAGGCTAATGCACGAAAACGCAAGGCTAGGCGTTGCACGACAATGCAAGGAAAGCTTAAAGCAAAGGAAGGCAAGGTCAGGCGAGATAAGGTTAAGGCACGACAACGCAAGTCTAGGAAATTCAGGGAAGGCAAGCAAAGATTAACGGAAGGTAAGCAAGGCAAGGAAAAGGAAGGAAAGGCCAGGGTAATGGAAGGAACGGCACGGCAAGGGGTAACAAGGCTAAGGCACGACAACGCAGGGCTAGGCAATGCACGACAATGCAAGGAAAGCTTAAAGCAAAGGAAGGCACGGTCAGGCGAGATAAGGCTAAGGCACGACAACGCACGCTAGGCAATGCACGGCAAGGCAAGGAAAGGGTAACGCATGGGAAAGCACGGTCAGGCGAGGCAAGGCTAAGGCACGACAACGCAAGGCTTGGCAATGCACGGAAGGCAAGCAAAGAGTAACGGAAGGTAAGGAAGGCAAGGGAAAGCAAAGAAAGGCAAGTGTAACGGAAGGAACGGCACGGCAAGGGGAAACAAGGCTAAGGCACGACAACGCACGCTAGGCAATGCACGGCAAGGCAAGGAAAGGGTAACGCATGGGAAAGCACGGTCAGGCGAGGCAAGGCTAAGGAAAGCCAACGCAAGGCTAGGCAATGCACGGAAAGCAAGCAAGGAGTAACGGAACGCAAGGAAGGAAAGGGAAAGCAAGGGAAGGCAAGGGTAACGGAAGGAACGGCACGGTAAGGGGTAACAAGGCTAAGGCACGGCAACGCAGGGCTAGACAATGCACGGCAAGGCAAGGAAAGGGTAACGCAGGGGAAGGCACGGTCAGGTGAGGCAAGGATAAGGCACGACAATGCAAGGCTAGGCAATGCACGGAAGGCAAGCAAAGAGTAACGGAAGTTAAGGAAGGCAAGGGAAAGCAAAGAAAGGCAAGTGTAACGGAAGGAACTGCACGGCAATGGGAAACAAGGCTAAGGCACGACAACGCACGGCTAGGCAATGCACGGCAAGGCAAGCAAAGGGTAACGCAAGGAAAGGAAGGCAAGGCAAAGCCAGGCAAGGCAAGTGTAACAAAAGGCACGCCACGGCAAGGGGAATCAAGGCTAAGGCACGACAACGCACGGCTAGGCAATGCACGGCATGGCAAGGAAAGGGTAACGCAAGGCAAGGCACGGTGAGGCTAGGCAAGGCTAATGCACGACAACGCAAGGCTAGGCAATGCACGACAATGCAAGGAAAGCTTAAAGCAAAGGAAGGCACGGTCAGGCGAGATAAGGCTAAGGCACGACAACGCAAGGCTAGGCAATGCACGGAAGGCAAGCAAAGAGTAACGGAAGGTAAGGAAGGCAAGGGAAAGCAAAGAAAGGCAAGTGTAACGGAAGGAACGGCACGGCAAGGGGAAACAAGGCTAAGGCACGACAACGCAGGGCTAGGCAATGCACGGCAAGGCAAGGAAAGAGTAACGCATGGGAAAGCACGGTCAGGCGAGGCAAGCCTAAGGCATGACAACGCAAGGCTAGGCAATGCACGGAAAGCAAGCAAAGAGGAACGGAACGCAAGGAAGGCAAGGGAAAGCAAGGGAAGGCAAGGGTAACGGAAGGAACGGCACGGCAAGGGGTAACAAGGCTAAGGCACGACAACGCAGGGCTAGGCAATGCACGGCAAGGCAAGGAAAGAGTAACGGAAGGAAAGGAAGGCAAGGCAAAGCCAGGCAAGGCAAGTGTAACAAAAGGCACGCAACGACAAGGGGAAACAAGGCTAAGGCACGACAACACACGGCTAGGAAATGCACGGCAAGGCAAGGAAAGGGTAACGCAAGGCAAGGCACGGTGAGGCTAGGCAAGGCTAATGCACGACAACGCAAGGCTAGGCAATGCACGACAATGCAAGTAAAGCTTAAAGCAAAGGAAGGCACGGTCAGGCGAGATAAGGCTAAGGCACGACAACGCAAGGCTAGGCAATGCACGGAAGGCAAGCAAAGAGTAACGGAAGGTAAGGAAGGCAAGGGAAAGCAAAGAAAGGCAAGTGTAACGGAAGGAACGACACGGCAAGGGGAAACAAGGCTAAGGCACGACAACCACGCTAGGCAATGCACGGCAAGGCAAGGAAAGGGTAACGCATGGGAAAGCACGGTCAGGCGAGGCAAGGCTAAGGAAAGCCAACGCAAGGCTAGGCAATGCACGGAAAGAAAGCAAGGAGTAACGGAATGCAAGGAAGGAAAGGGAAAGCAAGGGAAGGCAAGGGTAACGGAAGGAACGGCACGGCAAGGGGAAACAAGGCTAAGGCACGACAACGCACGCTAGGCAATGCACGGCAAGGCAAGGAAAGGGTAACGCATGGGAAAGCACGGTCAGGCGAGGCAAGGCTAATGCACGACAACACAAGGCTAGGCAATGCACGGAAGGCAAGCAAAGAGTAACGGAAGGTAAGGAAGGCAAGGGAAAGGAAGGAAAGGCAAGTGTAACGGAAGGAACGGCACGGCAAGGGGAAACAAGGCTAAGGCACGACAACGCACGGCTAGGCAATGCACGGAAAGGCAAGGAAAGGGTAACGCATGGGAAAGCACGGTCAGGCGATGCAAGGCTAAGGCATGACAACGCAAGGCTAGGCAATGCACGGAAAGCAAGCAAAGAGTAACGGAACGCAAGGAAGGCAAGGGAAAGCAAGGGAAGGCAAGGGTAACGGAAGGAACGGCACGGCAAGGGGTAACAAGGCTAAGGCACGACAACGCAGGGCTAGGCAATGCACGGCAAGGCAAGGAAAGGGTAACGCAGGGGAAGGCACTGTCAGGTGAGGCAAGGATAAGGCACGACAATGCAAGGCTAGGCAATGCACGGCAAGGCAAGGAAAGAGTAACGGAAGGAAAGGAAGGCAAGTCAAAGCCAGGAAAGGCAAGTGTAACAAAAGGCACGCCACGGCAAGGGGAAACAAGGCTAAGGCACGACAACGCACGGCTAGGCAATGCACGGCAAGGCAAGGAAAGGGTAACGCAAGGCAAGGCACAGTGAGGCTAGGCAAGGCTAATGAACGACAACGCAAGGCTAGGCAATGCACGACAATGCAAGGAAAGCTTAAAGCAAAGGAAGGCACGGTCAGGTGAGATAAGGCTATGGCACGACAACGCAAGGCTAGGCAATGCAGGGAAGGGAAGCAAAGAGTAACGGAAGGTAAGCAAGGCAAGGAAAAGCAAGGAAAGGCAAGGGTACCGGAAGGAATTGCACGGCAAGGGGAAACAAGGCTAAGGCACGGCAACGCAGGCTGGACAATGCACGGCAAGGCAAGGAAAGGGTAACGCATGGGAAAGCACGGTCAGGCGAGGCAAGGCTAAGGAAAGCCAACGCAAGGCTAGGCAATGCACGGAAAGAAAGCAAGGAGTAACGGAATGCAAGGAAGGAAAGGGAAAGCAAGGGAAGGCAAGGGTAACGGAAGGATCGGCACGGCAAGGGGAAACAAGGCTAAGGCACGACAACGCACGCTAGGCAATGCACGGCAAGGCAAGGAAAGGGTAACGCATGGGAAAGCACGGTCAGGCGAGGCAAGGCTAAGGCACGACAACGCAAGGCTAGGCAATGCACGGAAGGCAAGCAAAGAGTAACGGAAGGAAAGGAAGGCAAGTCAAAGCCAGGAAAGGCAAGTGTAACAAAAGGCACGCCACGGCAAGGGGAAACAAGGCTAAGGCACGACAACGCACGGCTAGGCAATGCACGGCAAGGCAAGGAAAGGGTAACGCAAGGCAAGGCACAGTGAGGCTAGGCAAGGCTAATGCACGACAACGCAAGGCTAGGCAATGCACGACAATGCAAGGAAAGCTTAAAGCAAAGGAAGGCACGGTCAGGCGAGATAAGGCTATGGCACGACAACGCAAGGCTAGGCAATGCAGGGAAGGGAAGCAAAGAGTAACGGAAGGTAAGCAAGGCAAGGAAAAGCAAGGAAAGGCAAGGGTACCGGAAGGAATTGCACGGCAAGGGGAAACAAGGCTAAGGCACGGCAACGCAGGCTGGGCAATGCACGGCAAGGCAAGGAAAGGGTAACGCATGGGAAAGCACGTTCAGGCGAGGCAAGGCTAAGGCACGACAACGCAAGGCTAGGCAATCCACGGAAGGCAAGCAAAGAGTAACGGAAGGTAAGGAAGGCAAGGGAAAGCAAAGAAAGGCAAGTGTAACGGAAGGAACTGCACGGCAAGGGGAAACAAGGCTAAGGCACGACAACGCACGGCGAGGCAATGCACGGCAAGGCAAGCAAAGGGTAACGCAAGGCAATGCACGGTGAGGCTAGACAATGCTAATGCACGAAAACGCAAGGCTAGGCAATGCACGACAATGCAAGGAAAGCTTAAAGCAAAGGAAGGCAAGGTCAGGCGAGATAAGGCAAAGGCACGACAACGCAAGGCTAGGCAATTCAGGGAAGGCAAGCAAAGAGTAACGGAAGGTAAGGAAGGCAAGGAAAAGCAAGGAAAGGCAAGGGTAACGGAAGGAACGGCACGGCAAGGGGGAACAAGTCTAAGGCACGACACCGAACGCTAGGCAATGAACGGCAAGGGAAGGAAAGGGTAACGCATGGGAAAGCGCGGTCAGGCGAGGCAAGGCTAAGGCACGACAACGCAAGGCTAGGCAATGCACGGAAGGCAAGCAAAGAGTAACGGAAGGTAAGGAAGGCAAGGGAAAGCAAGGAAAGGCAAGTGTAACGGAAGGAACGGCACGGCAAGGGGAAACAAGGCTAAGGCACGACAACGCACTGTAGGCAATGCACGGCAAGGCAAGGAAAGGGTAACGCATGGGAAAGCACGGTCAGGCGAGGCAAGGCTAAGGCATGACAACGCAAGGCTAGGCAATGGACGGAAAGGAAGCAAAGAGTAACGGAATGCAAGGAAGGCAAGGGAAAGCAAGGGAAGGCAAGGGTAACGGAAGGAACGGCACGGCAAGGGGTAAGAAGGCTAAGGCACGACAACGCAGGGCTAGGCAATGCACGGCAAGGCAAGGAAAGGGTAACGCAGGGGAAGGCACGGTCAGGTGAGGCAAGGATAAGGCACGACAATGCAAGGCTAGGCAATGCACGGCAAGGCAAGGAAAGAGTAACGGAAGGAAAGGAATGCAAGGCAAAGCCAGGCAAGGCAAGTGTAACAAAAGGCACGCCACGGCAAGGGGACTCAAGGCTAAGGCACGACAACGCACGGCTAGGCAATGCACGGCAAGGCAAGGAAAGGGTAACGCAAGGCAAGGCACGGTGAGGCTAGGCAAGGCTAATGCACGACAACGCAAGGCTAGGCAATGCACGACAATGCAAGGAAAGCTTAAAGCAAAGGAAGGCACGGTCAGGCGAAATAAGGCTAAGGCACGACAACGCAAGGCTAGGCAATGCACGGAAGGCAAGCAAAGAGTAACGGAAGGTAAGGAAGGCAAGGGAAAGCAAAGAAAGGCAAGTGTAACGGAAGGAACGGCACGGCAAGGGGAAACAAGGCTAAGGCACGACAATGCACGGCTAGGCAATGCACGGCAAGGCAAGCAAAGGGTAACGCAAGGAAAGGCACGGTGAGGCTAGGCAAGGCTAATGCACGAAAACGCAAGGCTAGGCGTTGCACGACAATGCAAGGAAAGCTTAAAGCAAAGGAAGGCAAGGTCAGGCGAGATAAGGTTAAGGCACGACAACGCAAGTCTAGGAAATTCAGGGAAGGCAAGCAAAGATTAACGGAAGGTAAGCAAGGCAAGGAAAAGGAAGGAAAGGCCAGGGTAATGGAAGGAACGGCACGGCAAGGGGTAACAAGGCTAAGGCACGACAACGCAGGGCTAGGCAATGCACGACAATGCAAGGAAAGCTTAAAGCAAAGGAAGGCACGGTCAGGCGAGATAAGGCTAAGGCACGACAACGCACGCTAGGCAATGCACGGCAAGGCAAGGAAAGGGTAACGCATGGGAAAGCACGGTCAGGCGAGGCAAGGCTAAGGCACGACAACGCAAGGCTTGGCAATGCACGGAAGGCAAGCAAAGAGTAACGGAAGGTAAGGAAGGCAAGGGAAAGCAAAGAAAGGCAAGTGTAACGGAAGGAACGGCACGGCAAGGGGAAACAAGGCTAAGGCACGACAACGCACGCTAGGCAATGCACGGCAAGGCAAGGAAAGGGTAACGCATGGGAAAGCACGGTCAGGCGAGGCAAGGCTAAGGAAAGCCAACGCAAGGCTAGGCAATGCACGGAAAGCAAGCAAGGAGTAACGGAACGCAAGGAAGGAAAGGGAAAGCAAGGGAAGGCAAGGGTAACGGAAGGAACGGCACGGTAAGGGGTAACAAGGCTAAGGCACGGCAACGCAGGGCTAGACAATGCACGGCAAGGCAAGGAAAGGGTAACGCAGGGGAAGGCACGGTCAGGTGAGGCAAGGATAAGGCACGACAATGCAAGGCTAGGCAATGCACGGAAGGCAAGCAAAGAGTAACGGAAGTTAAGGAAGGCAAGGGAAAGCAAAGAAAGGCAAGTGTAACGGAAGGAACTGCACGGCAATGGGAAACAAGGCTAAGGCACGACAACGCACGGCTAGGCAATGCACGGCAAGGCAAGCAAAGGGTAACGCAAGGAAAGGAAGGCAAGGCAAAGCCAGGCAAGGCAAGTGTAACAAAAGGCACGCCACGGCAAGGGGAATCAAGGCTAAGGCACGACAACGCACGGCTAGGCAATGCACGGCATGGCAAGGAAAGGGTAACGCAAGGCAAGGCACGGTGAGGCTAGGCAAGGCTAATGCACGACAACGCAAGGCTAGGCAATGCACGACAATGCAAGGAAAGCTTAAAGCAAAGGAAGGCACGGTCAGGCGAGATAAGGCTAAGGCACGACAACGCAAGGCTAGGCAATGCACGGAAGGCAAGCAAAGAGTAACGGAAGGTAAGGAAGGCAAGGGAAAGCAAAGAAAGGCAAGTGTAACGGAAGGAACGGCACGGCAAGGGGAAACAAGGCTAAGGCACGACAACGCAGGGCTAGGCAATGCACGGCAAGGCAAGGAAAGAGTAACGCATGGGAAAGCACGGTCAGGCGAGGCAAGCCTAAGGCATGACAACGCAAGGCTAGGCAATGCACGGAAAGCAAGCAAAGAGGAACGGAACGCAAGGAAGGCAAGGGAAAGCAAGGGAAGGCAAGGGTAACGGAAGGAACGGCACGGCAAGGGGTAACAAGGCTAAGGCACGACAACGCAGGGCTAGGCAATGCACGGCAAGGCAAGGAAAGAGTAACGGAAGGAAAGGAAGGCAAGGCAAAGCCAGGCAAGGCAAGTGTAACAAAAGGCACGCAACGACAAGGGGAAACAAGGCTAAGGCACGACAACACACGGCTAGGAAATGCACGGCAAGGCAAGGAAAGGGTAACGCAAGGCAAGGCACGGTGAGGCTAGGCAAGGCTAATGCACGACAACGCAAGGCTAGGCAATGCACGACAATGCAAGTAAAGCTTAAAGCAAAGGAAGGCACGGTCAGGCGAGATAAGGCTAAGGCACGACAACGCAAGGCTAGGCAATGCACGGAAGGCAAGCAAAGAGTAACGGAAGGTAAGGAAGGCAAGGGAAAGCAAAGAAAGGCAAGTGTAACGGAAGGAACGACACGGCAAGGGGAAACAAGGCTAAGGCACGACAACCACGCTAGGCAATGCACGGCAAGGCAAGGAAAGGGTAACGCATGGGAAAGCACGGTCAGGCGAGGCAAGGCTAAGGAAAGCCAACGCAAGGCTAGGCAATGCACGGAAAGAAAGCAAGGAGTAACGGAATGCAAGGAAGGAAAGGGAAAGCAAGGGAAGGCAAGGGTAACGGAAGGAACGGCACGGCAAGGGGAAACAAGGCTAAGGCACGACAACGCACGCTAGGCAATGCACGGCAAGGCAAGGAAAGGGTAACGCATGGGAAAGCACGGTCAGGCGAGGCAAGGCTAAGGCACGACAACGCAAGGCTAGGCAATGCACGGAAGGCAAGCAAAGAGTAACGGAAGGTAAGGAAGGCAAGGGAAAGGAAGGAAAGGCAAGTGTAACGGAAGGAACGGCACGGCAAGGGGAAACAAGGCTAAGGCACGACAACGCACGGCTAGGCAATGCACGGAAAGGCAAGGAAAGGGTAACGCATGGGAAAGCACGGTCAGGCGATGCAAGGCTAAGGCATGACAACGCAAGGCTAGGCAATGCACGGAAAGCAAGCAAAGAGTAACGGAACGCAAGGAAGGCAAGGGAAAGCAAGGGAAGGCAAGGGTAACGGAAGGAACGGCACGGTAAGGGGTAACAAGTCTAAGGCACGGCAACGCAGGGCTAGGCAATGCACGGCAAGGCAAGGAAAGGGTAACGCAGGGGAAGGCACTGTCAGGTGAGGCAAGGATAAGGCACGACAATGCAAGGCTAGGCAATGCACGGCAAGGCAAGGAAAGAGTAACGGAAGGAAAGGAAGGCAAGTCAAAGCCAGGAAAGGCAAGTGTAACAAAAGGCACGCCACGGCAAGGGGAAACAAGGCTAAGGCACGACAACGCACGGCTAGGCAATGCACGGCAAGGCAAGGAAAGGGTAACGCAAGGCAAGGCACAGTGAGGCTAGGCAAGGCTAATGAACGACAACGCAAGGCTAGGCAATGCACGACAATGCAAGGAAAGCTTAAAGCAAAGGAAGGCACGGTCAGGTGAGATAAGGCTATGGCACGACAACGCAAGGCTAGGCAATGCAGGGAAGGGAAGCAAAGAGTAACGGAAGGTAAGCAAGGCAAGGAAAAGCAAGGAAAGGCAAGGGTACCGGAAGGAATTGCACGGCAAGGGGAAACAAGGCTAAGGCACGGCAACGCAGGCTGGGCAATGCACGGCAAGGCAAGGAAAGGGTAACGCATGGGAAAGCACGGTCAGGCGAGGCAAGGCTAAGGAAAGCCAACGCAAGGCTAGGCAATGCACGGAAAGAAAGCAAGGAGTAACGGAATGCAAGGAAGGAAAGGGAAAGCAAGGGAAGGCAAGGGTAACGGAAGGATCGGCACGGCAAGGGGAAACAAGGCTAAGGCACGACAACGCACGCTAGGCAATGCACGGCAAGGCAAGGAAAGGGTAACGCATGGGAAAGCACGGTCAGGCGAGGCAAGGCTAAGGCACGACAACGCAAGGCTAGGCAATGGACGGAAAGGAAGCAAAGAGTAACGGAATGCAAGGAAGGCAAGGGAAAGCAAGGGAAGGCAAGGGTAACGGAAGGAACGGCACGGCAAGGGGTAAGAAGGCTAAGGCACGACAACGCAGGGCTAGGCAATGCACGGCAAGGCAAGGAAAGGGTAACGCAGGGGAAGGCACGGTCAGGTGAGGCAAGGATAAGGCACGACAATGCAAGGCTAGGCAATGCACGGCAAGGCAAGGAAAGAGTAACGGAAGGAAAGGAATGCAAGGCAAAGCCAGGCAAGGCAAGTGTAACAAAAGGCACGCCACGGCAAGGGGAATCAAGGCTAAGGCACGACAACGCACGGCTAGGCAATGCACGGCAAGGCAAGGAAAGGGTAACGCAAGGCAAGGCACGGTGAGGCTAGGCAAGGCTAATGCACGACAACGCAAGGCTAGGCAATGCACGACAATGCAAGGAAAGCTTAAAGCAAAGGAAGGCACGGTCAGGCGAGATAAGGCTAAGGCACGACAACGCAAGGCTAGGCAATGCACGGAAGGCAAGCAAAGAGTAACGGAAGGTAAGGAAGGCAAGGGAAAGCAAAGAAAGGCAAGTGTAACGGAAGGAACGGCACGGCAAGGGGAAACAAGGCTAAGGCACGGCAAGGCACGGCTAGGCAATGCACGGCAAGGCAAGCAAAGGGTAACGCAAGGAAAGGCACGGTGAGGCTAGGCAAGGCTAATGCACGAAAACGCAAGGCTAGGCAATGCACGACAATGCAAGGAAAGCTTAAAGCAAAGGAAGGCAAGGTCAGGCGAGATAAGGTTAAGGCACGACAACGCAAGGCTAGGAAATTCAGGGAAGGCAAGCAAAGATTAACGGAAGGTAAGCAAGGCAAGGAAAAGGAAGGAAAGGCCAGGGTAATGGAAGGAACGGCACGGCAAGGGGTAACAAGGCTAAGGCACGACAACGCAGGGCTAGGCAATGCACGACAATGCAAGGAAAGCTTAAAGCAAAGGAAGGCACGGTCAGGCGAGATAACGCTAAGGCACGACAACGCAAGGCTAGGCAATGCACGGAGGGCAAGCAAAGAGTAACGGAAGGTAAGGAAGGCAAGGGAAAGCAAGGAAAGGCAAGTGTAACGGAAGGAACGGCACGGCAAGGGGAAACAAGGCTAAGGCACGACAACGCACTGTAGGCAATGCACGGCAAGGCAAGGAAAGGGTAACGCATGGGAAAGCACGGTCAGGCGAGGCAAGGCTAAGGCATGACAACGCAAGGCTAGGCAATGGACGGAAAGGAAGCAAAGAGTAACGGAATGCAAGGAAGGCAAGGGAAAGCAAGGGAAGGCAAGGGTAACGGAAGGAACGGCACGGCAAGGGGTACGAAGGCTAAGGCACGACAACGCAGGGCTAGGCAATGCACGGCAAGGCAAGGAAAGGGTAAAGCAAGGGAAGGCACGGTCAGGCGAGATAAGGCTAAGGCACGACAACGCAAGGCTAGGCAATGCACGGAAGGCAAGCAAAGAGTAACGGAATGCAAGGAAGGCAAGGGAAAGCAAGGGAAGGCAAGGGTAACGGAAGGAACGGCACGGCAAGGGGTAAGAAGGCTAAGGCACGACAACGCAGGGCTAGGCAATGCACGGCAAGGCAAGGAAAGGGTAACGCAGGGGAAGGCACGGTCAGGTGAGGCAAGGATAAGGCACGACAATGCAAGGCTAGGCAATGCACGGCAAGGCAAGGAAAGAGTAACGGAAGGAAAGGAATGCAAGGCAAAGCCAGGCAAGGCAAGTGTAACAAAAGGCACGCCACGGCAAGGGGAATCAAGGCTAAGGCACGACAACGCACGGCTAGGCAATGCACGGCAAGGCAAGGAAAGGGTAACGCAAGGCAAGGCACGGTGAGGCTAGGCAAGGCTAATGCACGACAACGCAAGGCTAGGCAATGCACGACAATGCAAGGAAAGCTTAAAGCAAAGGAAGGCACGGTCAGGTGAGATAAGGCTATGGCACGACAACGCAAGGCTAGGCAATGCAGGGAAGGGAAGCAAAGAGTAACGGAAGGTAAGCAAGGCAAGGAAAAGCAAGGAAAGGCAAGGGTACCGGAAGGAATTGCACGGCAAGGGGAAACAAGGCTAAGGCACGGCAACGCAGGCTGGGCAATGCACGGCAAGGCAAGGAAAGGGTAACGCATGGGAAAGCACGGTCAGGCGAGGCAAGGCTAAGGAAAGCCAACGCAAGGCTAGGCAATGCACGGAAAGAAAGCAAGGAGTAACGGAATGCAAGGAAGGAAAGGGAAAGCAAGGGAAGGCAAGGGTAACGGAAGGATCGGCACGGCAAGGGGAAACAAGGCTAAGGCACGACAACGCACGCTAGGCAATGCACGGCAAGGCAAGGAAAGGGTAACGCATGGGAAAGCACGGTCAGGCGAGGCAAGGCTAAGGCACGACAACGCAAGGCTAGGCAATGCACGGAAGGCAAGCAAAGAGTAACGGAAGGTAAGGAAGGCAAGGGAAAGGAAGGAAAGGCAAGTGTAACGGAAGGAACGGCACGGCAAGGGGAAACAAGGCTAAGGCACGACAACGCACGGCTAGGCAATGCACGGAAAGGCAAGGAAAGGGTAACGCATGGGAAAGCACGGTCAGGCGATGCAAGGCTAAGGCATGACAACGCAAGGCTAGGCAATGCACGGAAAGCAAGCAAAGAGTAACGGAACGCAAGGAAGGCAAGGGAAAGCAAGGGAAGGCAAGGGTAACGGAAGGAACGGCACGGTAAGGGGTAACAAGTCTAAGGCACGGCAACGCAGGGCTAGGCAATGCACGGCAAGGCAAGGAAAGGGTAACGCAGGGGAAGGCACGGTCAGGTGAGGCAAGGATAAGGCACGACAATGTAAGGCTAGGCAATGCACGGCAAGGCAAGGAAAGAGTAACGGAAGGAAAGGAAGGCAAGTCAAAGCCAGGAAAGGCAAGTGTAACAAAAGGCACGCCACGGCAAGGGGAAACAAGGCTAAGGCACGACAACGCACGGCTAGGCAATGCACGGCAAGGCAAGGAAAGGGTAACGCAAGGCAAGGCACAGTGAGGCTAGGCAAGGCTAATGCACGACAACGCAAGGCTAGGCAATGCACGACAATGCAAGGAAAGCTTAAAGCAAAGGAAGGCACGGTCAGGCGAGATAAGGCTATGGCACGACAACGCAAGGCTAGGCAATGCAGGGAAGGGAAGCAAAGAGTAACGGAAGGTAAGCAAGGCAAGGAAAAGCAAGGAAAGGCAAGGGTAACGGAAGGAACGGCACGGCAAGGGGGAACAAGTCTAAGGCACGACACCGAACGCTAGGCAATGAACGGCAAGGGAAGGAAAGGGTAACGCATGGGAAAGCGCGGTCAGGCGAGGCAAGGCTAAGGCACGACAACGCAAGGCTAGGCAATGCACGGAAGGCAAGCAAAGAGTAACGGAAGGTAAGGAAGGCAAGGGAAAGCAAGGAAAGGCAAGTGTAACGGAAGGAACGGCACGGCAAGGGGAAACAAGGCTAAGGCACGACAACGCACTGTAGGCAATGCACGGCAAGGCAAGGAAAGGATAACGCATGGGAAAGCACGGTCAGGCGAGGCAAGGCTAACGCATGACAACGCAAGGCTAGGCAATGGACGGAAAGGAAGCAAAGAGTAACAGAATGCAAGGAAGGCAAGGGAAAGCAAGGGAAGGCAAGGGTAACGGAAGGAACGGCACGGCAAGGGGTAAGAAGGCTAAGGCACGACAACGCAGGGCTAGGCAATCCACGGCAAGGCAAGGAAAGGGTAACGCAGGGGAAGGCACGGTCAGGTGAGGCAAGGATAAGGCACGACAATGCAAGGCTAGGCAATGCACGGCAAGGCAAGGAAAGAGTAACGGAAGGAAAGGAATGCAAGGCAAAGCCAGGCAAGGCAAGTGTAACAAAAGGCACGCCACGGCAAGGGGAATCAAGGCTAAGGCACGACAACGCACGGCTAGGCAATGCACGGCAAGGCAAGGAAAGGGTAACGCAAGGCAAGGCACGGTGAGGCTAGGCAAGGCTAATGCACGACAACGCAAGGCTAGGCAATGCACGACAATGCAAGGAAAGCTTAAAGCAAAGGAAGGCACGGTCAGGCGAGATAAGGCTAAGGCACGACAACGCAAGGCTAGGCAATGCACGGAAGGCAAGCAAAGAGTAACGGAAGGTAAGGAAGGCAAGGGAAAGCAAGGCAAGGCAAGTGTAACAAAAGGCACGGCTAGGCAATGCACGGCAAGGCAAGGAAAGGGTAACGCAAGGAAAGGCACGGTGAGGCTAGGCAAGGCTAATGCACGAAAACGCAAGGCTAGGCGTTGCACGACAATGCAAGGAAAGCTTAAAGCAAAGGAAGGCAAGGTCAGGCGAGATAAGGTTAAGGCACGACAACGCAAGGCTAGGAAATTCAGGGAAGGCAAGCAAAGATTAACGGAAGGTAAGCAAGGCAAGGAAAAGGAAGGAAAGGCCAGGGTAATGGAAGGAACGGCACGGCAAGGGGTAACAAGGCTAAGGCACGACAACGCAGGGCTAGGCAATGCACGACAATGCAAGGAAAGCTTAAAGCAAAGGAAGGCACGGTCAGGCGAGATAAGGCTAAGGCACGACAACGCAAGGCTAGGCAATGCACGGAAGGCAAGCAAAGAGTAACGGAAGGTAAGGAAGGCAAGGGAAAGCAAGGAAAGGCAAGTGTAACGGAAGGAACGGCACGGCAAGGGGAAACAAGGCTAAGGCACGACAACGCACTGTAGGCAATGCACGGCAAGGCAAGGAAAGGGTAACGCATGGGAAAGCACGGTCAGGCGAGGCAAGGCTAAGGCATGACAACGCAAGGCTAGGCAATGGACGGAAAGGAAGCAAAGAGTAACGGAATGCAAGGAAGGCAAGGGAAAGCAAGGGAAGGCAAGGGTAACGGAAGGAACGGCACGGCAAGGGGTAAGAAGGCTAAGGCACGACAACGCAGGGCTAGGCAATGCACGGCAAGGCAAGGAAAGGGTAACGCAGGGGAAGGCACGGTCAGGCGAGGCAAGGCTAAGGCATGACAACGCAAGGCTAGGCAATGGACGGAAAGGAAGCAAAGAGTAACGGAATGCAAGGAAGGCAAGGGAAAGCAAGGGAAGGCAAGGGTAACGGAAGGAACGGCACGGCAAGGGGTAAGAAGGCTAAGGCACGACAACGCAGGGCTAGGCAATGCACGGCAAGGCAAGGAAAGGGTAACGCAGGGGAAGGCACGGTCAGGTGAGGCAAGGATAAGGCACGACAATGCAAGGCTAGGCAATGCACGGCAAGGCAAGGAAAGAGTAACGGAAGGAAAGGAATGCAAGGCAAAGCCAGGCAAGGCAAGTGTAACAAAAGGCACGCCACGGCAAGGGGAATCAAGGCTAAGGCACGACAACGCACGGCTAGGCAATGCACGGCAAGGCAAGGAAAGGGTAACGCAAGGCAAGGCACGGTGAGGCTAGGCAAGGCTAATGCACGACAACGCAAGGCTAGGCAATGCACGACAATGCAAGGAAAGCTTAAAGCAAAGGAAGGCACGGTCAGGCGAGATAAGGCTAAGGCACGACAACGCAAGGCTAGGCAATGCACGGAAGGCAAGCAAAGAGTAACGGAAGGTAAGGAAGGCAAGGGAAAGCAAAGAAAGGCAAGTGTAACGGAAGGAACGGCACGGCAAGGGGAAACAAGGCTAAGGCACGACAAGGCACGGCTAGGCAATGCACGGCAAGGCAAGCAAAGGGTAACGCAAGGAAAGGCACGGTGAGGCTAGGCAAGGCTAATGCACGAAAACGCAAGGCTAGGCGTTGCACGACAATGCAAGGAAAGCTTAAAGCAAAGGAAGGCAAGGTCAGGCGAGATAAGGTTAAGGCACGACAACGCAAGGCTAGGAAATTCAGGGAAGGCAAGCAAAGATTAACGGAAGGTAAGCAAGGCAAGGAAAAGGAAGGAAAGGCCAGGGTAATGGAAGGAACGGCACGGCAAGGGGTAACAAGGCTAAGGCACGACAACGCAGGGCTAGGCAATGCACGACAATGCAAGGAAAGCTTAAAGCAAAGGAAGGCACGGTCAGGCGAGATAAGGCTAAGGCACGACAACGCAAGGCTAGGCAATGCACGGAAGGCAAGCAAAGAGTAACGGAAGGTAAGGAAGGCAAGGGAAAGCAAGGAAAGGCAAGTGTAACGGAAGGAACGGCACGGCAAGGGGAAACAAGGCTAAGGCTCGACAACGCACTGTAGGCAATGCACGGCAAGGCAAGGAAAGGGTAACGCATGGGAAAGCACGGTCAGGCGAGGCAAGGCTAAGGCATGACAACGCAAGGCTAGGCAATGGACGGAAAGGAAGCAAAGAGTAACGGAATGCAAGGAAGGCAAGGGAAAGCAATGGAAGGCAAGGGTAACGGAAGGAACGGCACGGCAAGGGGTAAGAAGGCTAAGGCACGACAACGCAGGGCTAGGCAATGCACGGCAAGGCAAGGAAAGGGTAACGCAGGGGAAGGCACGGGCAGGTGAGGCAAGGATAAGGCACGACAATGCAAGGCTAGGCAATGCACGGCAAGGCAAGGAAAGAGTAACGGAAGGAAAGGAATGCAAGGCAAAGCCAGGCAAGGCAAGTGTAACAAAAGGCACGCCACGGCAAGGGGAATCAAGGCTAAGGCACGACAACGCACGGCTAGGCAATGCACGGCAAGGCAAGGAAAGGGTAACGCGAGGCAAGGCACAGTGAGGCTAGGCAAGGCTAATGCACGACAACGCAAGGCTAGGCAATGCACGACAATGCAAGGAAAGCTTAAAGCAAAGGAAGGCACGGTCAGGCGAGATAAGGCTATGGCACGACAACGCAAGGCTAGGCAATGCAGGGAAGGGAAGCAAAGAGTAACGGAAGGTAAGCAAGGCAAGGAAAAGCAAGGAAAGGCAAGGGTACCGGAAGGAATTGCACGGCAAGGGGAAACAAGGCTAAGGCACGGCAACGCAGGCTGGGCAATGCACGGCAAGGCAAGGAAAGGGTAACGCATGGGAAAGCACGTTCAGGCGAGGCAAGGCTAAGGCACGACAACGCAAGGCTAGGCAATCCACGGAAGGCAAGCAAAGAGTAACGGAAGGTAAGGAAGGCAAGGGAAAGCAAAGAAAGGCAAGTGTAACGGAAGGAACTGCACGGCAAGGGGAAACAAGGCTAAGGCACGACAACGCACGGCTAGGCAATGCACGGCAAGGCAAGCAAAGGGTAACGCAAGGCAATGCACGGTGAGGCTAGACAATGCTAATGCACGAAAACGCAAGGCTAGGCAATGCACGACAATGCAAGGAAAGCTTAAAGCAAAGGAAGGCAAGGTCAGGCGAGATAAGGCAAAGGCACGACAACGCAAGGCTAGGCAATTCAGGGAAGGCAAGCAAAGAGTAACGGAAGGTAAGGAAGGCAAGGAAAAGCAAGGAAAGGCAAGGGTAACGGAAGGAACGGCACGGCAAGGGGGAACAAGTCTAAGGCACGACACCGAACGCTAGGCAATGAACGGCAAGGGAAGGAAAGGGTAACGCATGGGAAAGCGCGGTCAGGCGAGGCAAGGCTAAGGCACGACAACGCAAGGCTAGGCAATGCACGGAAGGCAAGCAAAGAGTAACGGAATGCAAAGAAGGCAAGGGAAAGCAAGGGAAGGCAAGGGTAACCGAAGGAACGGCACGGCAAGGGGAAAAAAGGCTAAGACACCACAATGCACGGCTAGGGAAGGCAGGGCAAGGCAAGGAAAGGGTAACGCAAGGCAAGGCACGGTCAGGCGAGGCAAGGCTAAGGCACGACAACGCAAGGCTAGGTAATGCACGGAAGGCAAGAAAAGAGGAACGGAATGCAAAGAAGGCAAGGGAACGCAAGGGAAGGCAAGGGTAACCGAAGGAACGGCACAGCAAGGGGTAAGAAGGCTAAGGCACGACAACGCAGGGCTAGGCAATGCACGGCAAGGCAAGGAAAGGGTAACGCAGGGGAAGGCACGGTCAGGTGAGGCAAGGATAAGGCACGACAATGCAAGGCTAGGCAATGCACGGCAAGGCAAGGAAAGAGTAACGGAAGGAAAGGAATGCAAGGCAAAGCCAGGCAAGGCAAGTGTAACAAAAGGCACGCCACGGCAAGGGGAATCAAGGCTAAGGCACGACAACGCACGGCTAGGCAATGCACGGCAAGGCAAGGAAAGGGTAACGCAAGGCAAGGCACGGTGAGGCTAGGCAAGGCTAATGCACGACAACGCAAGGCTAGGCAATGCACGACAATGCAAGGAAAGCTTAAAGCAAAGGAAGGCACGGTCAGGCGAGATAAGGCTAAGGCACGACAACGCAAGGCTAGGCAATGCACGGAAGGCAAGCAAAGAGTAACGGAAGGTAAGGAAGGCAAGGGAAAGCAAAGAAAGGCAAGTGTAACGGAAGGAACGGCACGGCAAGGGGAAACAAGGCTAAGGCACGACAAGGCACGGCTAGGCAATGCACGGCAAGGCAAGCAAAGGGTAACGCAAGGAAAGGCACGGTGAGGCTAGGCAAGGCTAATGCACGAAAACGCAAGGCTAGGCGTTGCACGACAATGCAAGGAAAGCTTAAAGCAAAGGAAGGCAAGGTCAGGCGAGATAAGGTTAAGGCACGACAACGCAAGTCTAGGAAATTCAGGGAAGGCAAGCAAAGATTAACGGAAGGTAAGCAAGGCAAGGAAAAGGAAGGAAAGGCCAGGGTAATGGAAGGAACGGCACGGCAAGGGGTAACAAGGCTAAGGCACGACAACGCAGGGCTAGGCAATGCACGACAATGCAAGGAAAGCTTAAAGCAAAGGAAGGCACGGTCAGGCGAGATAAGGCTAAGGCACGACAACGCAAGGCTAGGCAATGCACCGAAAGCAAACAAAGAGTAACGGAACGCAAGGAAGGCAAGGGAAAGCAAGGGAAGGCAAGGGTTACGGAAGGAACGGCACGGCAAGGGGTAACAAGGCTAAGGCACGGCAACGCAGGGTTAGGCAATGCACGGCAAGGCAAGGAAAGGGTAACGCAGGGGAAGGCACGGTCAGGTGAGGCAAGGATAAGGCACGACAATGCAAGGCTAGGCAATGCACGGCAAGGCAAGGAAAGAGTAACGCAAGGCAAGGCACGGTGAGGCTAGGCAAGGCTAATGCACGACAACGCAAGGCTAGGCAATGCACGACAATGCAAGTAAAGCTTAATGCAAAGGAAGGCACGGTCAGGCGAGATAAGGCTAAGGCACGACAACGCAAGGCTAGGCAATGCACGGAAAGCAAGCAAAGAGTAACGGAACGCAAGGAAGGCAAGGGAAAGCAAGGGAAGGCAAGGGTAACGGAAGGAACGGCACGGCAAGGGGTAACAAGGCTAAGGCACGACAACGCAGGGCTAGGCAATGCACGGCAAGGCAAGGAAAGAGTAACGGAAGGAAAGGAAGGCAAGGCAAAGTCAGGCAAGGCAAGTGTAACAAAAGGCACGCAACGGCAAGGGGAAACAAGGCTAAGGCACGACAACACACGGCTAGGAAATGCACGGCAAGGCAAGGAAAGGGTAACGCAAGGCAAGGCACGGTGAGGCTAGGCAAGGCTAATGCACGACAACGCAAGGCTAGGCAATGCACGACAATGCAAGGAAAGCTTAAAGCAAAGGAAGGCATGGTCAGGCGAGATAAGGCTAAGGCACGACAACGCAAGGCTAGGCAATGCACGGAAGGCAAGCAAAGAGTAACGGAAGGTAAGGAAGGCAAGGGAAAGCAAGGAAAGGCTAGTGTAACGGAAGGAACGGCACGGCAAGGGGAAACAAGGCTAAGGCACGACAACGCACGCTAGGCAATGCACGGCAAAGCAAGGAAAGGGTAACGCATCGGAAAGCACGGTCAGGCGAGGCAAGCCTAAGGCATGACAACGCAAGGCTAGGCAATGCACGGAAAGCAAGCAAAGTGTAAAGGAACGCAAGGAAGGCAAGGGAAAGCAAGGGAAGGCAAGGGTAACGGAAGGAACGGCACGGCAAGGGGTAACAAGGCTAAGGCACGACAACACACGGCTAGGAAATGCACGGCAAGGCAAGGAAAGGGTAACGCAAGGCAAGGCACGGTGAGGCTAGGCAAGGTTAATGCACGACAACGCAAGGCTAGGCAATGCACGAAAATGGAAGGAAAGCGTAAAGTAAAGGAAGGCACGGTAAGGCGAGGTAAGGCTAAGGCACGACAACGCAAGGCTAGGCAATGCACGGAAGGCAAGCAAAGAGTAACGGAAGGAAAGGAAGGCAAGGCAAAGCCAGGCAAGGCAAGTGTAACAAAAGGCACGCAACGGCAAGGGGAAACAAGGCTAAGGCACGACAACACACGGCTAGGAAATGCACGGCAAGGCAAGGAAAGGGTAACGCAAGGCAAGGCACGGTGAGGCTAGGCAAGGCTAATGCACGACAACGCAAGGCTAGGCAATGCACGACAATGCAAGTAAAGCTTAAAGCAAAGGAAGGCACGGTCAGGCGAGGCAAGGCTAAGGCACGACAACGCAAGGCGAGGCAATGCAGGGAAGGCAAGCAAAGAGTAACGGAAGGCAAGGAAGGCAAGGGAAAGCAAGGCAAGGCAAGGGTAACGGAAGGAACGGCACGGCAAGGGGAAACAAGGCTAAGGCACGACAACGCACGCTAGGCAATGAACGGCAAGGCAAGGAAAGGGTAACGCATGGGAAAGCACGGTCAGGCGAGGCAAGGCTAAGGAAAGCCAACGCAAGGCTAGGCAATGCACGGAAAGCAAGCAAGGAGTAACGGAACGCAAGGAAGGAAAGGGAAAGCAAGGGAAGGCAAGGGTAACGGAAGGAACGGCACGGTAAGGGGTAACAAGGCTAAGGCACGGCAACGCAGGGCTAGACAATGCACGGCAAGGCAAGGAAAGGGTAACGCAGGGGAAGGCACGGTCAGGTGAGGCAAGGATAAGGCACGACAATGCAAGGCTAGGCAATGCACGGAAGGCAAGCAGAGTAACGGAAGTTAAGGAAGGCAAGGGAAAGCAAAGAAAGGCAAGTGTAACGGAAGGAACTGCACGGCAATGGGAAACAAGGCTAAGGCACGACAACGCACGGCTAGGCAATGCACGGCAAGGCAAGCAAAGGGTAACGCAAGGAAAGGAAGGCAAGGCAAAGCCAGGCAAGGCAAGTGTAACAAAAGGCACGCCACGGCAAGGGGAATCAAGGCTAAGGCACGACAACGCACGGCTAGGCAATGCACGGCATGGCAAGGAAAGGGTAACGCAAGGCAAGGCACGGTGAGGCTAGGCAAGGCTAATGCACGACAACGCAAGGCTAGGCAATGCACGACAATGCAAGGAAAGCTTAAAGCAAAGGAAGGCACGGTCAGGCGAGATAAGGCTAAGGCACGACAACGCAAGGCTAGGCAATGCACGGAAGGCAAGCAAAGAGTAACGGAAGGTAAGGAAGGCAAGGGAAAGCAAAGAAAGGCAAGTGTAACGGAAGGAACGGCACGGCAAGGGGAAACAAGGCTAAGGCACGACAACGCACGCTAGGCAATGCACGGCAAGGCAAGGAAAGGGTAACGCATGGGAAAGCACGGTCAGGCGAGGCAAGCCTAAGGCATGACAACGCAAGGCTAGGCAATGCACGGAAAGCAAGCAAAGAGGAACGGAACGCAAGGAAGGCAAGGGAAAGCAAGGGAAGGCAAGGGTAACGGAAGGAACGGCACGGCAAGGGGTAACAAGGCTAAGGCACGACAACGCAGGGCTAGGCAATGCACGGCAAGGCAAGGAAAGAGTAACGGAAGGAAAGGAAGGCAAGGCAAAGCCAGGCAAGGCAAGTGTAACAAAAGGCACGCAACGACAAGGGGAAACAAGGCTAAGGCACGACAACACACGGCTAGGAAATGCACGGCAAGGCAAGGAAAGGGTAACGCAAGGCAAGGCACGGTGAAGCTAGGCAAGGCTAATGCACGACAACGCAAGGCTAGGCAATGCACGACAATGCAAGTAAAGCTTAAAGCAAAGGAAGGCACGGTCAGGCGAGATAAGGCTAAGGCACGACACCGCAAGGCTAGGCAATGCACGGAAGGCAAGCAAAGAGTAACGGAAGGTAAGGAAGGCAAGGGAAAGCAAAGAAAGGCAAGTGTAACGGAAGGAACGACACGGCAAGGGGAAACAAGGCTAAGGCACGACAACCACGCTAGGCAATGCACGGCAAGGCAAGGAAAGGGTAACGCATGGGAAAGCACGGTCAGGCGAGGCAAGGCTAAGGAAAGCCAACGCAAGGCTAGGCAATGCACGGAAAGAAAGCAAGGAGTAACGGAATGCAAGGAAGGAAAGGGAAAGCAAGGGAAGGCAAGGGTAACGGAAGGAACGGCACGGCAAGGGGAAACAAGGCTAAGGCACGACAACGCACGCTAGGCAATGCACAGCAAGGCAAGGAAAGGGTAACGCATGGGAAAGCACGGTCAGGCGAGGCAAGGCTAAGGCACGACAACGCAAGGCTAGGCAATGCACGGAAGGCAAGCAAAGAGTAACGGAAGGTAAGGAAGGCAAGGGAAAGGAAGGAAAGGCAAGTGTAACGGAAGGAACGGCACGGCAAGGGGAAACAAGGCTAAGGCACGACAACGCACGGCTAGGCAATGCACGGAAAGGCAAGGAAAGGGTAACGCATGGGAAAGCACGGTCAGGCGATGCAAGGCTAAGGCATGACAACGCAAGGCTAGGCAATGCACGGAAAGCAAGCAAAGAGTAACGGAACGCAAGGAAGGCAAGGGAAAGCAAGGGAAGGCAAGGGTAACGGAAGGAACGGCACGGTAAGGGGTAACAAGTCTAAGGCACGGCAACGCAGGGCTAGGCAATGCACGGCAAGGCAAGGAAAGGGTAACGCAGGGGAAGGCACGGTCAGGTGAGGCAAGGATAAGGCACGACAATGCAAGGCTAGGCAATGCACGGCAAGGCAAGGAAAGTGTAACGGAAGGAAAGGAAGGCAAGGCAAAGCCAGGCAAGGCAAGTGTAACAAAAGGCACGCAACGGCAAGGGGAAACAAGGCTAAGGCACGACAACGCACGGCTAGGCAATGCACGGCAAGGCAAGGAAAGGGTAACGCAAGGCAAGGCACAGTGAGGCTAGGCAAGGCTAATGAACGACAACGCAAGGCTAGGCAATGCACGACAATGCAAGGAAAGCTTAAAGCAAAGGAAGGCACGGTCAGGTGAGATAAGGCTATGGCACGACAACGCAAGGCTAGGCAATGCAGGGAAGGGAAGCAAAGAGTAACGGAAGGTAAGCAAGGCAAGGAAAAGCAAGGAAAGGCAAGGGTACCGGAAGGAATTGCACGGCAAGGGGAAACAAGGCTAAGGCACGGCAACGCAGGCTGGGCAATGCACGGCAAGGCAAGGAAAGGGTAACGCATGGGAAAGCACGTTCAGGCGAGGCAAGGCTAAGGCACGACAACGCAAGGCTAGGCAATCCACGGAAGGCAAGCAAAGAGTAACGGAAGGTAAGGAAGGCAAGGGAAAGCAAAGAAAGGCAAGTGTAACGGAAGGAACGACACGGCAAGGGGAAACAAGGCTAAGGCACGACAACGCACGCTAGGCAATGCACGGCAAGGCAAGGAAAGGGTAACGCATGGGAAAGCACGGTCAGGCGAGGCAAGGCTAAGGAAAGCCAACGCAAGGCTAGGCAATGCACGGAAAGAAAGCAAGGAGTAACGGAATGCAAGGAAGGAAAGGGAAAGCAAGGGAAGGCAAGGGTAACGGAAGGATCGGCACGGCAAGGGGAAACAAGGCTAAGGCACGACAACGCACGCTAGGCAATGCACGGCAAGGCAAGGAAAGGGTAACGCATGGGAAAGCACGGTCAGGCGAGGCAAGGCTAAGGCACGACAACGCAAGGCTAGGCAATGCACGGAAGGCAAGCAAAGAGTAACGGAAGGTAAGGAAGGCAAGGGAAAGGAAGGAAAGGCAAGTGTAACGGAAGGAACGGCACGGCAAGGGGAAACAAGGCTAAGGCACGACAACGCACGGCTAGGCAATGCACGGAAAGGCAAGGAAAGGGTAACGCATGGGAAAGCACGGTCAGGCGATGCAAGGCTAAGGCATGACAACGCAAGGCTAGGCAATGCACGGAAAGCAAGCAAAGAGTAACGGAACGCAAGGAAGGCAAGGGAAAGCAAGGGAAGGCAAGGGTAACGGAAGGAACGGCACGGTAAGGGGTAACAAGTCTAAGGCACGGCAACGCAGGGCTAGGCAATGCACGGCAAGGCAAGGAAAGGGTAACGCAGGGGAAGGCACGGTCAGGTGAGGCAAGGATAAGGCACGACAATGCAAGGCTAGGCAATGCACGGCAAGGCAAGGAAAGAGTAACGGAAGGAAAGGAAGGCAAGTCAAAGCCAGGAAAGGCAAGTGTAACAAAAGGCACGCCACGGCAAGGGGAAACAAGGCTAAGGCACGACAACGCACGGCTAGGCAATGCACGGCAAGGCAAGGAAAGGGTAACGCAAGGCAAGGCACAGTGAGGCTAGGCAAGGCTAATGAACGACAACGCAAGGCTAGGCAATGCACGACAATGCAAGGAAAGCTTAAAGCAAAGGAAGGCACGGTCAGGTGAGATAAGGCTATGGCACGACAACGCAAGGCTAGGCAATGCAGGGAAGGGAAGCAAAGAGTAACGGAAGGTAAGCAAGGCAAGGAAAAGCAAGGAAAGGCAAGGGTACCGGAAGGAATTGCACGGCAAGGGGAAACAAGGCTAAGGCACGGCAACGCAGGCTGGGCAATGCACGGCAAGGCAAGGAAAGGGTAACGCATGGGAAAGCACGTTCAGGCGAGGCAAGGCTAAGGCACGACAACGCAAGGCTAGGCAATCCACGGAAGGCAAGCAAAGAGTAACGGAAGGTAAGGAAGGCAAGGGAAAGCAAAGAAAGGCAAGTGTAACGGAAGGAACGACACGGCAAGGGGAAACAAGGCTAAGGCACGACAACGCACGCTAGGCAATGCACGGCAAGGCAAGGAAAGGGTAACGCATGGGAAAGCACGGTCAGGCGAGGCAAGGCTAAGGAAAGCCAACGCAAGGCTAGGCAATGCACGGAAAGAAAGCAAGGAGTAACGGAATGCAAGGAAGGAAAGGGAAAGCAAGGGAAGGCAAGGGTAACGGAAGGATCGGCACGGCAAGGGGAAACAAGGCTAAGGCACGACAACGCACGCTAGGCAATGCACGGCAAGGCAAGGAAAGGGTAACGCATGGGAAAGCACGGTCAGGCGAGGCAAGGCTAAGGCACGACAACGCAAGGCTAGGCAATGCACGGAAGGCAAGCAAAGAGTAACGGAAGGTAAGGAAGGCAAGGGAAAGGAAGGAAAGGCAAGTGTAACGGAAGGAACGGCACGGCAAGGGGAAACAAGGCTAAGGCACGACAACGCACGGCTAGGCAATGCACGGAAAGGCAAGGAAAGGGTAACGCATGGGAAAGCACGGTCAGGCGATGCAAGGCTAAGGCATGACAACGCAAGGCTAGGCAATGCACGGAAAGCAAGCAAAGAGTAACGGAACGCAAGGAAGGCAAGGGAAAGCAAGGGAAGGCAAGGGTAACGGAAGGAACGGCACGGTAAGGGGTAACAAGTCTAAGGCACGGCAACGCAGGGCTAGGCAATGCACGGCAAGGCAAGGAAAGGGTAACGCAGGGGAAGGCACGGTCAGGTGAGGCAAGGATAAGGCACGACAATGCAAGGCTAGGCAATGCACGGCAAGGCAAGGAAAGAGTAACGGAAGGAAAGGAAGGCAAGTCAAAGCCAGGAAAGGCAAGTGTAACAAAAGGCACGCCACGGCAAGGGGAAACAAGGCTAAGGCACGACAACGCACGGCTAGGCAATGCACGGCAAGGCAAGGAAAGGGTAACGCAAGGCAAGGCACAGTGAGGCTAGGCAAGGCTAATGCACGACAACGCAAGGCTAGGCAATGCACGACAATGCAAGGAAAGCTTAAAGCAAAGGAAGGCACGGTCAGGCGAGATAAGGCTATGGCACGACAACGCAAGGCTAGGCAATGCAGGGAAGGGAAGCAAAGAGTAACGGAAGGTAAGCAAGGCAAGGAAAAGCAAGGAAAGGCAAGGGTAACGGAAGGAACGGCACGGCAAGGGGGAACAAGTCTAAGGCACGACACCGAACGCTAGGCAATGAACGGCAAGGGAAGGAAAGGGTAACGCATGGGAAAGCGCGGTCAGGCGAGGCAAGGCTAAGGCACGACAACGCAAGGCTAGGCAATGCACGGAAGGCAAGCAAAGAGTAACGGAAGGTAAGGAAGGCAAGGGAAAGCAAGGAAAGGCAAGTGTAACGGAAGGAACGGCACGGCAAGGGGAAACAAGGCTAAGGCACGACAACGCACTGTAGGCAATGCACGGCAAGGCAAGGAAAGGGTAACGCATGGGAAAGCACGGTCAGGCGAGGCAAGGCTAAGGCATGACAACGCAAGGCTAGGCAATGGACGGAAAGGAAGCAAAGAGTAACGGAATGCAAGGAAGGCAAGGGAAAGCAAGGGAAGGCAAGGGTAACGGAAGGAACGGCACGGCAAGGGGAAACAAGGCTAAGGCACGACAACGCAGGGCTAGGCAATGCACGGAAAGGCAAGGAAAGGGTAACGCAGGGGAAGGCACGGTCAGGTGAGGCAAGGATAAGGCACGACAATGCAAGGCTAGGCAATGCACGGCAAGGCAAGGAAAGAGTAACGGAAGGAAAGGAATGCAAGGCAAAGCCAGGCAAGGCAAGTGTAACAAAAGGCACGCCACGGCAAGGGGAATCAAGGCTAAGGCACGACAACGCACGGCTAGGCAATGCACGGCAAGGCAAGGAAAGGGTAACGCAAGGCAAGGCACGGTGAGGCTAGGCAAGGCTAATGCACGACAACGCAAGGCTAGGCAATGCACGACAATGCAAGGAAAGCTTAAAGCAAAGGAAGGCACGGTCAGGCGAGATAAGGCTAAGGCACGACAACGCAAGGCTAGGCAATGCACGGAAGGCAAGCAAAGAGTAACGGAAGGTAAGGAAGGCAAGGGAAAGCAAAGAAAGGCAAGTGTAACGGAAGGAACGGCACGGCAAGGGGAAACAAGGCTAAGGCACGACAAGGCACGGCTAGGCAATGCACGGCAAGGCAAGCAAAGGGTAACGCAAGGAAAGGCACGGTGAGGCTAGGCAAGGCTAATGCACGAAAACGCAAGTCTAGGCGTTGCACGACAATGCAAGGAAAGCTTAAAGCAAAGGAAGGCAAGGTCAGGCGAGATAAGGTTAAGGCACGACAACGCAAGGCTAGGAAATTCAGGGAAGGCAAGCAAAGATTAACGGAAGGTAAGCAAGGCAAGGAAAAGGAAGGAAAGGCCAGGGTAATGGAAGGAACGGCACGGCAAGGGGTAACAAGGCTAAGGCACGACAACGCAGGGCTAGGCAATGCACGACAATGCAAGGAAAGCTTAAAGCAAAGGAAGGCACGGTCAGGCGAGATAAGGCTAAGGCACGACAACGCAAGGCTAGGCAATGCACGGAAGGCAAGCAAAGAGTAACGGAAGGTAAGGAAGGCAAGGGAAAGCAAGGAAAGGCAAGTGTAACGGAAGGAACGGCACGGCAAGGGGAAACAAGGCTAAGGCACGACAACGCACTGTAGGCAATGCACGGCAAGGCAAGGAAAGGGTAACGCATGGGAAAGCACGGTCAGGCGAGGCAAGGCTAAGGCATGACAACGCAAGGCTAGGCAATGGACGGAAAGGAAGCAAAGAGTAACGGAATGCAAGGAAGGCAAGGGAAAGCAAGGGAAGGCAAGGGTAACGGAAGGAACGGCACGGCAAGGGGTAAGAAGGCTAAGGCACGACAACGCAGGGCTAGGCAATGCACGGCAAGGCAAGGAAAGGGTAACGCAGGGGAAGGCACGGTCAGGCGAGGCAAGGCTAAGGCATGACAACGCAAGGCTAGGCAATGCACGGAAAGGAAGCAAAGAGTAACGGAATGCAAGGAAGGCAAGGGAAAGCAAGGGAAGGCAAGGGTAACGGAAGGAACGGCACGGCAAGGGGTAAGAAGGCTAAGGCACGACAACGCAGGGCTAGGCAATGCACGGCAAGGCAAGGAAAGGGTAACGCAGGGGAAGGCACGGTCAGGTGAGGCAAGGATAAGGCACGACAATGCAAGGCTAGGCAATGCACGGCAAGGCAAGGAAAGAGTAACGGAAGGAAAGGAATGCAAGGCAAAGCCAGGCAAGGCAAGTGTAACAAAAGGCACGCCACGGCAAGGGGAATCAAGGCTAAGGCACGACAACGCACGGCTAGGCAATGCACGGCAAGGCAAGGAAAGGGTAACGCAAGGCAAGGCACGGTGAGGCTAGGCAAGGCTAATGCACGACAACGCAAGGCTAGGCAATGCACGACAATGCAAGGAAAGCTTAAAGCAAAGGAAGGCACGGTCAGGCGAGATAAGGCTAAGGCACGACAACGCAAGGCTAGGCAATGCACGGAAGGCAAGCAAAGAGTAACGGAAGGTAAGGAAGGCAAGGGAAAGCAAAGAAAGGCAAGTGTAACGGAAGGAACGGCACGGCAAGGGGAAACAAGGCTAAGGCACGACAAGGCACGGCTAGGCAATGCACGGCAAGGCAAGCAAAGGGTAACGCAAGGAAAGGCACGGTGAGGCTAGGCAAGGCTAATGCACGAAAACGCAAGGCTAGGCGTTGCACGACAATGCAAGGAAAGCTTAAAGCAAAGGAAGGCAAGGTCAGGCGAGATAAGGTTAAGGCACGACAACGCAAGGCTAGGAAATTCAGGGAAGGCAAGCAAAGATTAACGGAAGGTAAGCAAGGCAAGGAAAAGGAAGGAAAGGCCAGGGTAATGGAAGGAACGGCACGGCAAGGGGTAACAAGGCTAAGGCACGACAACGCAGGGCTAGGCAATGCACGGAAGGCAAGCAAAGAGTAACGGAAGGTAAGGAAGGCAAGGGAAAGCAAGGAAAGGCAAGTGTAACGGAAGGAACGGCACGGCAAGGGGAAACAAGGCTAAGGCTCGACAACGCACTGTAGGCAATGCACGGCAAGGCAAGGAAAGGGTAACGCATGGGAAAGCACGGTCAGGCGAGGCAAGGCTAAGGCATGACAACGCAAGGCTAGGCAATGGACGGAAAGCAAGCAAAGAGTAACGGAACGCAAGGAAGGCAAGGGAAAGCAAGGGAAGGCAAGGGTAACGGAAGGAACGGCACGGCAAGGGGTAACAAGGCTAAGGCACGACAACGCAGGGCTAGGCAATGCACGGCAAGGCAAGGAAAGGGTAACGCAGGGGAAGGCACGGGCAGGTGAGGCAAGGATAAGGCACGACAATGCAAGGCTAGGCAATGCACGGCAAGGCAAGGAAAGAATAACGGAAGGAAAGGAATGCAAGGCAAAGCCAGGCAAGGCAAGTGTAACAAAAGGCACGCCACGGTAAGGGGAAACAAGGCTAAGGCACGACAACGCACGGCTAGGCAATGCACGGCAAGGCAAGGAAAGGGTAACGCAAGGCAAGGCACGGTGAGGCTAGGCAAGGCTAATGCACGACAACGCAAGGCTAGGCAATGCACGACAATGCAAGGAAAGCTTAAAGCAAAGGAAGGCACGGTCAGGCGAGATAAGGCTAAGGCACGACAACGCAAGGCTAGGCAATGCACGGAAGGCAAGCAAAGAGTAACGGAAGGTAAGGAAGGCAAGGGAAAGCAAAGAAAGGCAAGTGTAACGGAAGGAACGGCACGGCAAGGGGAAACAAGGCTAAGGCACGACAAGGCACGGCTAGGCAATGCACGGCAAGGCAAGCAAAGGGTAACGCAAGGAAAGGCACGGTGAGGCTAGGCAAGGCTAATGCACGAAAACGCAAGGCTAGGCGTTGCACGACAATGCAAGGAAAGCTTAAAGCAAAGGAAGGCAAGGTCAGGCGAGATAAGGTTAAGGCACGACAACGCAAGGCTAGGAAATTCAGGGAAGGCAAGCAAAGATTAACGGAAGGTAAGCAAGGCAAGGAAAAGGAAGGAAAGGCCAGGGTAATGGAAGGAACGGCACGGCAAGGGGAAACAAGGCTAAGGCACGACAACGCAGGGCTAGGCAATGCACGAAATGCAAGGAAAGCTTAAAGCAAAGGAAGGCACGGTCAGGCGAGATAAGGCTAAGGCACGACAACGCAAGGCTAGGCAATGCACCGAAAGCAAACAAAGAGTAACGGAACGCAAGGAAGGCAAGGGAAAGCAAGGGAAGGCAAGGGTTACGGAAGGAACGGCACGGCAAGGGGTAACAAGGCTAAGGCACGGCAACGCAGGGTTAGGCAATGCACGGCAAGGCAAGGAAAGGGTAACGCAGGGGAAGGCACGGTCAGGTGAGGCAAGGCTAAGGCACGACAATGCAAGGCTAGGCAATGCACGGCAAGGCAAGGAAAGAGTAACGCAAGGCAAGGCACGGTGAGGCTAGGCAAGGCTAATGCACGACAACGCAAGGCTAGGCAATGCACGACAATGCAAGTAAAGCTTAATGCAAAGGAAGGCACGGTCAGGCGAGATAAGGCTAAGGCACGACAACGCAAGGCTAGGCAATGCACGGAAGGCAAGCAAAGAGTAACGGAAGGTAAGGAAGGCAAGGGAAAGCAAGGAAAGGCTAGTGTAACGGAAGGAACGGCACGGCAAGGGGAAACAAGGCTAAGGCACGACAACGCACGCTAGGCAATGCACGGCAAGGCAAGGAAAGGGTAACGCATGGGAAAGCACGGTCAGGCGAGGCAAGCCTAAGGCATGACAACGCAAGGCTAGGCAATGCACGGAAAGCAAGCAAAGTGTAAAGGAACGCAAGGAAGGCAAGGGAAAGCAAGGGAAGGCAAGGGTAAGGGAAGGAACGGCACGGCAAGGGGAAACAAGGCTAAGGCACGACAACGCACGGCTAGGCAATGCACGGCAAGGCAAGGAAAGGGTAATGCACGACAACGCAAGGCTAGGCAATGCACGACAATGCAAGGAAAGCTTAAAGCAAAGGAAGGCACGGTCAGGCGAGATAAGGCTAAGGCACGACAACGCAAGGCTAGGCAATGCACGGAAGGCAAGCAAAGAGTAACGGAAGGAAAGGAAGGCAAGGCAAAGCCAGGCAAGGCAAGTGTAACAAAAGGCACGCAACGGCAAGGGGAAACAATCCTAAGGCACGACAACACACGGCTAGGAAATGCACGGCAAGGCAAGGAAAGGGTAACGCAAGGCAAGGCACGGTGAGGCTAGGCAAGGCTAATGCACGACAACGCAAGGCTAGGCAATGCACGACAATGCAAGTAAAGCTTAAAGCAAAGGAAGGCACGGTCAGGCGAGATAAGGCTAAGGCACGACAACGCAAGGCTAGGCAATGCAGGGAAGGCAAGCAAAGAGTAACGGAAGGTAAGGAAGGCAAGGGAAAGCAAGGAAAGGCAATGGTACCGGAAGGAACGGCACGGCAAGGGGAAACAAGTCTAAGGCACGACAACGCACGCTAGGCAATGCACGGCAAGGCAAGGAAAGGGTAACGCATGGGAAAGCACGGTCAGGCGAGGCAAGGCTAAGGCAAGACAACGCAAGGCTAGGCAATCCACGGAAGGCAAGCAAAGAGTAACGGAAGGTAAGGAAGGCAAGGGAAAGCAAAGAAAGGCAAGTGTAACGGAAGGAACGACACGGCAAGTGGAAACAAGGCTAAGGCACGACAACGCACGATAGGCAATGCACGGCAAGGCAAGGAAAGGGTAACGCATGGGAAAGCACGGTCAGGCGAGGCAAGGCTAAGGAAAGCCAACGCAAGGCTAGGCAATGCACGGAAAGAAAGCAAGGAGTAACGGAATGCAAGGAAGGAAAGGGAAAGCAAGGGAAGGCAAGGGTAACGGAAGGATCGGCACGGCAAGGGGAAACAAGGCTAAGGCACGACAACGCACGCTAGGCAATGCACGGCAAGGCAAGGAAAGGGTAACGCATGGGAAAGCACGGTCAGGCGAGGCAAGGCTAAGGCACGACAACGCAAGGCTAGGCAATGCACGGAAGGCAAGCAAAGAGTAACGGAAGGTAAGGAAGGCAAGGGAAAGGAAGGAAAGGCAAGTGTAACGGAAGGAACGGCACGGCAAGGGGAAACAAGGCTAAGGCACGACAACGCACGGCTAGGCAATGCACGGAAAGGCAAGGAAAGGGTAACGCATGGGAAAGCACGGTCAGGCGATGCAAGGCTAAGGCACGACAACGCAAGGCTAGGCAATGCACGGAAAGCAAGCAAAGAGTAACGGAAGGTAAGGAAGGCAAGGGAAAGCAAGGGAAGGCAAGGGTAACGGAAGGGACGGCACGGTAAGGGGTAACAAGGCTAAGGCACGACAACGCAGGGCTAGGCAATGCACGGCAAGGCAAGGAAAGGGTAACGCAGGGGAAGGCACGGTCAGTTGAGGCAAGGATAAGGCACGACAATGCAAGGCTAGGCAATGCACGGCAAGGCAAGGAAAGAGTAACGGAAGGAAAGGAAGGCAAGTCAAAGCCAGGAAAGGCAAGTGTAACAAAAGGCACGCCACGGCAAGGGGAAACAAGGCTAAGGCACGACAACGCACGGCTAGGCAATGCACGGCAAGGCAAGGAAAGGGTAACGCAAAGCAAGGCACAGTGAGGCTAGGCAAGGCTAATGCACGACAACGCAAGGCAAGGCAATGCACGACAATGCAAGGAAAGCTTAAAGCAAAGGAAGGCACGGTCAGGCGAGATAAGGCTAAGGCACGACAACGCAAGGCTAGGCAATGCAGGGAAGGGAAGCAAAGAGTAACGGAAGGTAAGCAAGGCAAGGAAAAGCAAGGAAAGGCAAGGGTACCGGAAGGAATTGCACGGCAAGGGGAAACAAGTCTAAGGCACGACAACGCAGGCTGGGCAATGCACGGCAAGGCAAGGAAAGGGTAACGCATGGGAAAGCACGTTCAGGCGAGGCAAGGCTAAGGCACGACAACGCAAGGCTAGGCAATCCACGGAAGGCAAGCAAAGAGTAACGGAAGGTAAGGAAGGCAAGGGAAAGCAAAGAAAGGCAAGTGTAACGGAAGGAACTGCACGGCAAGGGGAAACAAGGCTAAGGCACGACAACGCACGGCTAGGCAATGCACGGCAAGGCAAGCAAAGGGTAACGCAAGGCAATGCACGGTGAGGCTAGACAATGCTAATGCACGAAAACGCAAGGCTAGGCAATGCACGACAATGCAAGGAAAGCTTAAAGCAAAGGAAGGCAAGGTCAGGCGAGATAAGGCAAAGGCACGACAACGCAAGGCTAGGCAATTCAGGGAAGGCAAGCAAAGAGTAACGGAAGGTAAGGAAGGCAAGGAAAAGCAAGGAAAGGCAAGGGTAACGGAAGGAACGGCACGGCAAGGGGGAACAAGTCTAAGGCACGACACCGAACGCTAGGCAATGAACGGCAAGGGAAGGAAAGGGTAACGCATGGGAAAGCGCGGTCAGGCGAGGCAAGGCTAAGGCACGACAACGCAAGGCTAGGCAATGCACGGAAGGCAAGCAAAGAGTAACGGAAGGTAAGGAAGGCAAGGGAAAGCAAGGAAAGGCAAGTGTAACGGAAGGAACGGCACGGCAAGGGGAAACAAGGCTAAGGCACGACAACGCACTGTAGGCAATGCACGGCAAGGCAAGGAAAGGGTAACGCATGGGAAAGCACGGTCAGGCGAGGCAAGGCTAAGGCATGACAACGCAAGGCTAGGCAATGGACGGAAAGGAAGCAAAGAGTAACGGAATGCAAGGAAGGCAAGGGAAAGCAAGGGAAGGCAAGGGTAACGGAAGGAACGGCACGGCAAGGGGTAAGAAGGCTAAGGCACGACAACGCAGGGCTAGGCAATGCACGGCAAGGCAAGGAAAGGGTAACGCAGGGGAAGGCACGGTCAGGTGAGGCAAGGATAAGGCACGACAATGCAAGGCTAGGCAATGCACGGCAAGGCAAGGAAAGAGTAACGGAAGGAAAGGAATGCAAGGCAAAGCCAGGCAAGGCAAGTGTAACAAAAGGCACGCCACGGCAAGGGGAATCAAGGCTAAGGCACGACAACGCACGGCTAGGCAATGCACGGCAAGGCAAGGAAAGGGTAACGCAAGGCAAGGCACGGTGAGGCTAGGCAAGGCTAATGCACGACAACGCAAGGCTAGGCAATGCACGACAATGCAAGGAAAGCTTAAAGCAAAGGAAGGCACGGTCAGGCGAGATAAGGCTAAGGCACGACAACGCAAGGCTAGGCAATGCACGGAAGGCAAGCAAAGAGTAACGGAAGGTAAGGAAGGCAAGGGAAAGCAAAGAAAGGCAAGTGTAACGGAAGGAACGGCACGGCAAGGGGAAACAAGGCTAAGGCACGACAAGGCACGGCTAGGCAATGCACGGCAAGGCAAGCAAAGGGTAACGCAAGGAAAGGCACGGTGAGGCTAGGCAAGGCTAATGCACGAAAACGCAAGGCTAGGCGTTGCACGACAATGCAAGGAAAGCTTAAAGCAAAGGAAGGCAAGGTCAGGCGAGATAAGGTTAAGGCACGACAACGCAAGGCTAGGAAATTCAGGGAAGGCAAGCAAAGATTAACGGAAGGTAAGCAAGGCAAGGAAAAGGAAGGAAAGGCCAGGGTAATGGAAAGAACGGCACGGCAAGGGGTAACAAGGCTAAGGCACGACAACGCAGGGCTCGGCAATGCACGACAATGCAAGGAAAGCTTAAAGCAAAGGAAGGCACGGTCAGGCGAGATAAGGCTAAGGCACGACAACGCAAGGCTAGGCAATGCACCGAAAGCAAACAAAGAGTAACGGAACGCAAGGAAGGCAAGGGAAAGCAAGGGAAGGCAAGGGTTACGGAAGGAACGGCACGGCAAGGGGTAACAAGGCTAAGGCACGGCAACGCAGGGTTAGGCAATGCACGGCAAGGCAAGGAAAGGGTAACGCAGGGGAAGGCACGGTCAGGTGAGGCAAGGATAAGGCACGACAATGCAAGGCTAGGCAATGCACGGCAAGGCAAGGAAAGAGTAACGCAAGGCAAGGCACGGTGAGGCTAGGCAAGGCTAATGCACGACAACGCAAGGCTAGGCAATGCACGACAATGCAAGTAAAGCTTAATGCAAAGGAAGGCACGGTCAGGCGAGATAAGGCTAAGGCACGACAACGCAAGGCTAGGCAATGCACGGAAAGCAAGCAAAGAGTAACGGAACGCAAGGAAGGCAAGGGAAAGCAAGGGAAGGCAAGGGTAACGGAAGGAACGGCACGGCAAGGGGTAACAAGGCTAAGGCACGACAACGCAGGGCTAGGCAATGCACGGCAAGGCAAGGAAAGAGTAACGGAAGGAAAGGAAGGCAAGGCAAAGTCAGGCAAGGCAAGTGTAACAAAAGGCACGCAACGGCAAGGGGAAACAAGGCTAAGGCACGACAACACACGGCTAGGAAATGCACGGCAAGGCAAGGAAAGGGTAACGCAAGGCAAGGCACGGTGAGGCTAGGCAAGGCTAATGCACGACAACGCAAGGCTAGGCAATGCACGACAATGCAAGGAAAGCTTAAAGCAAAGGAAGGCACGGTCAGGCGAGATAAGGCTAAGGCACGACAACGCAAGGCTAGGCAATGCACGGAAGGCAAGCAAAGAGTAACGGAAGGTAAGGAAGGCAAGGGAAAGCAAGGAAAGGCTAGTGTAACGGAAGGAACGGCACGGCAAGGGGAAACAAGGCTAAGGCACGACAACGCACGCTAGGCAATGCACGGCAAGGCAAGGAAAGGGTAACGCATCGGAAAGCACGGTCAGGCGAGGCAAGCCTAAGGCATGACAACGCAAGGCTAGGCAATGCACGGAAAGCAAGCAAAGTGTAAAGGAACGCAAGGAAGGCAAGGGAAAGCAAGGGAAGGCAAGGGTAACGGAAGGAACGGCACGGCAAGGGGTAACAAGGCTAAGGCACGACAACACACGGCTAGGAAATGCACGGCAAGGCAAGGAAAGGGTAACGCAAGGCAAGGCACGGTGAGGCTAGGCAAGGTTAATGCACGACAACGCAAGGCTAGGCAATGCACGAAAATGCAAGGAAAGCTTAAAGTAAAGGAAGGCACGGTAAGGCGAGATAAGGCTAAGGCACGACAACGCAAGGCTAGGCAATGCACGGAAGGCAAGCAAAGAGTAACGGAAGGTAAGGAAGGCAAGGGAAAGCAAGGAAAGGCAATGGTAACGGAAGGAACGGCACGGCAAGGGGAAACAAGGCTAAGGCACGACAACGCACGCTAGGCAATGCACGGCAAGGCAAGGAAAGGGTAACGCAGGGGAAAGCACGGTCAGGCGAGGCAAGGCTAAGGCATGACAACGCAAGGCTAGGCAATGCACGGAAAGCAAGCAAATAGTAACGGAACGCAAGGAAGGCAAGGGAAAGCAAGGGAAGGCAAGGGTATCGGAAGGAACGGCACGGCAAGGGGTAACAAGGCTAAGGCACGACAACGCAGGGCTAGGCAATGCACGGCAAGGCAAGGAAAGGGTAACGCAAGGCAAGGCACGGTGAGGCTAGGCAAGGTTAATGCACGACAACGCAAGGCTAGGCAATGCACGAAAATGCAAGGAAAGCTTAAAGTAAAGGAAGGCACGGTAAGGCGAGGTAAGGCTAAGGCACGACAACGCAAGGCTAGGCAATGCACGGAAGGCAAGCAAAGAGTAACGGAAGGAAAGGAAGGCAAGGCAAAGCCAGGCAAGGCAAGTGTAACAAAAGGCACGCAACGGCAAGGGGAAACAAGGCTAAGGCACGACAACACACGGCTAGGAAATGCACGGCAAGGCAAGGAAAGGGTAACGCAAGGCAAGGCACGGTGAGGCTAGGCAAGGCTAATGCACGACAACGCAAGGCTAGGCAATGCACGACAATGCAAGTAAAGCTTAAAGCAAAGGAAGGCACGGTCAGGCGAGATAAGGCTAAGGCACGACAACGCAAGGCTAGGCAATGCAGGGAAGGCAAGCAAAGAGTAACGGAAGGTAAGGAAGGCAAGGGAAAGCAAGGAAAGGCAATGGTACCGGAAGGAACGGCACGGCAAGGGGAAACAAGTCTAAGGCACGACAACGCACGCTAGGCAATGCACGGCAAGGCAAGGAAAGGGTAACGCATGGGAAAGCACGGTCAGGCGAGGCAAGGCTAAGGCACGACAACGCAAGGCTTGGCAATGCACGGAAGGCAAGCAAAGAGTAACGGAAGGTAAGGAAGGCAAGGGAAAGCAAAGAAAGGCAAGTGTAACGGAAGGAACGGCACGGCAAGGGGAAACAAGGCTAAGGCACGACAACGCACGCTAGGCAATGCACGGCAAGGCAAGGAAAGGGTAACGCAGGGGAAGGCACGGTCAGGTGAGGCAAGGATAAGGCACGACAATGCAAGGCTAGGCAATGCACGGAATGCAAGCAAAGAGTAACGGAAGTTAAGGAAGGCAAGGGAAAGCAAAGAAAGGCAAGTGTAACGGAAGGAACTGCACGGCAATGGGAAACAAGGCTAAGGCACGACAACGCACGGCTAGGCAATGCACGGCAAGGCAAGCAAAGGGTAACGCAAGGAAAGGAAGGCAAGGCAAAGCCAGGCAAGGCAAGTGTAACAAAAGGCACGCCACGGCAAGGGGAATCAAGGCTAAGGCACGACAACGCACGGCTAGGCAATGCACGGCAAGGCAAGGAAAGGGTAACGCAAGGCAAGGCACGGTGAGGCTAGGTAAGGCTAATGCACGACAACGCAAGGCTAGGCAATGCACGACAATGCAAGGAAAGCTTAAAGCAAAGGAAGGCACGGTCAGGCGAGATAAGGCTAAGGCACGACAACGCAAGGCTAGGCAATGCACGGAAGGCAAGCAAAGAGTAACGGAAGGTAAGGAAGGCAAGGGAAAGCAAAGAAAGGCAAGTGTAACGGAAGGAACGGCACGGCAAGGGGAAACAAGGCTAAGGCACGACAACGCACGCTAGGCAATGCACGGCAAGGCAAGGAAAGGGTAACGCATGGGAAAGCACGGTCAGGCGAGGCAAGCCTAAGGCATGACAACGCAAGGCTAGGCAATGCACGGAAAGCAAGCAAAGAGGAACGGAACGCAAGGAAGGCAAGGGAAAGCAAGGGAAGGCAAGGGTAACGGAAGGAACGGCACGGCAAGGGGTAACAAGGCTAAGGCACGACAACGCAGGGCTAGGCAATGCACGGCAAGGCAAGGAAAGAGTAACGGAAGGAAAGGAAGGCAAGGCAAAGCCAGGCAAGGCAAGTGTAACAAAAGGCACGCAACGACAAGGGGAAACAAGGCTAAGGCACGACAACACACGGCTAGGAAATGCACGGCAAGGCAAGGAAAGGGTAACGCAAGGCAAGGCACGGTGAGGCTAGGCAAGGCTAATGCACGACAACGCAAGGCTAGGCAATGCACGACAATGCAAGTAAAGCTTAAAGCAAAGGAAGGCACGGTCAGGCGAGATAAGGCTAAGGCACGACAACGCAAGGCTAGGCAATGCACGGAAGGCAAGCAAAGAGTAACGGAAGGTAAGGAAGGCAAGGGAAAGCAAAGAAAGGCAAGTGTAACGGAAGGAACGACACGGCAAGGGGAAACAAGGCTAAGGCACGACAACCACGCTAGGCAATGCACGGCAAGGCAAGGAAAGGGTAACGCATGGGAAAGCACGGTCAGGCGAGGCAAGGCTAAGGAAAGCCAACGCAAGGCTAGGCAATGCACGGAAAGAAAGCAAGGAGTAACGGAATGCAAGGAAGGAAAGGGAAAGCAATGGAAGGCAAGGGTAACGGAAGGAACGGCACGGCAAGGGGAAACAAGGCTAAGGCACGACAACGCACGCTAGGCAATGCACGGCAAGGCAAGGAAAGGGTAACGCATGGGAAAGCACGGTCCGGCGAGGCAAGGCTAAGGCACGACAACGCAAGGCTAGGCAATGCACGGAAGGCAAGCAAAGAGTAACGGAAGGTAAGCAAGGCAAGGAAAAGCAAGGAAAGGCAAGGGTACCGGAAGGAATTGCACGGCAAGGGGAAACAAGGCTAAGGCACGGCAACGCAGGCTGGGCAATGCACGGCAAGGCAAGGAAAGGGTAACGCATGGGAAAGCACGTTCAGGCGAGGCAAGGCTAAGGCACGACAACGCAAGGCTAGGCAATCCACGGAAGGCAAGCAAAGAGTAACGGAAGGTAAGGAAGGCAAGGGAAAGCAAAGAAAGGCAAGTGTAACGGAAGGAACTGCACGGCAAGGGGAAACAAGGCTAAGGCACGACAACGCACGGCTAGGCAATGCACGGCAAGGCAAGCAAAGGGTAACGCAAGGCAATGCACGGTGAGGCTAGACAATGCTAATGCACGAAAACGCAAGGCTAGGCAATGCACGACAATGCAAGGAAAGCTTAAAGCAAAGGAAGGCAAGGTCAGGCGAGATAAGGCAAAGGCACGACAACGCAAGGCTAGGCAATTCAGGGAAGGCAAGCAAAGAGTAACGGAAGGTAAGGAAGGCAAGGAAAAGCAAGGAAAGGCAAGGGTAACGGAAGGAACGGCACGGCAAGGGGGAACAAGTCTAAGGCACGACACCGAACGCTAGGCAATGAACGGCAAGGGAAGGAAAGGGTAACGCATGGGAAAGCGCGGTCAGGCGAGGCAAGGCTAAGGCACGACAACGCAAGGCTAGGCAATGCACGGAAGGCAAGCAAAGAGTAACGGAAGGTAAGGAAGGCAAGGGAAAGCAAGGAAAGGCAAGTGTAACGGAAGGAACGGCACGGCAAGGGGAAACAAGGCTAAGGCACGACAACGCACTGTAGGCAATGCACGGCAAGGCAAGGAAAGGGTAACGCATGGGAAAGCACGGTCAGGCGAGGCAAGGCTAAGGCATGACAACGCAAGGCTAGGCAATGGACGGAAAGGAAGCAAAGAGTAACGGAATGCAAGGAAGGCAAGGGAAAGCAAGGGAAGGCAAGGGTAACGGAAGGAACGGCACGGCAAGGGGTAAGAAGGCTAAGGCACGACAACGCAGGGCTAGGCAATGCACGGCAAGGCAAGGAAAGGGTAACGCAGGGGAAGGCACGGTCAGGTGAGGCAAGGATAAGGCACGACAATGCAAGGCTAGGCAATGCACGGCAAGGCAAGGAAAGAGTAACGGAAGGAAAGGAATGCAAGGCAAAGCCAGGCAAGGCAAGTGTAACAAAAGGCACGCCACGGCAAGGGGAATCAAGGCTAAGGCACGACAACGCACGGCTAGGCAATGCACGGCAAGGCAAGGAAAGGGTAACGCAAGGCAAGGCACGGTGAGGCTAGGCAAGGCTAATGCACGACAACGCAAGGCTAGGCAATGCACGACAATGCAAGGAAAGCTTAAAGCAAAGGAAGGCACGGTCAGGCGAGATAAGGCTAAGGCACGACAACGCAAGGCTAGGCAATGCACGGAAGGCAAGCAAAGAGTAACGGAAGGTAAGGAAGGCAAGGGAAAGCAAAGAAAGGCAAGTGTAACGGAAGGAACGGCACGGCAAGGGGAAACAAGGCTAAGGCACGACAAGGCACGGCTAGGCAATGCACGGCAAGGCAAGCAAAGGGTAACGCAAGGAAAGGCACGGTGAGGCTAGGCAAGGCTAAGCACGAAAACGCAAGGCTAGGCGTTGCACGACAATGCAAGGAAAGCTTAAAGCAAAGGAAGGCAAGGTCAGGCGAGATAAGGTTAAGGCACGACAACGCAAGGCTAGGAAATTCAGGGAAGGCAAGCAAAGATTAACGGAAGGTAAGCAAGGCAAGGAAAAGGAAGGAAAGGCCAGGGTAATGGAAGGAACGGCACGGCAAGGGGTAACAAGGCTAAGGCACGACAACGCAGGGCTAGGCAATGCACGACAATGCAAGGAAAGCTTAAAGCAAAGGAAGGCACGGTCAGGCGAGATAAGGCTAAGGCACGACAACGCAAGGCTAGGCAATGCACCGAAAGCAAACAAAGAGTAACGGAACGCAAGGAAGGCAAGGGAAAGCAAGGGAAGGCAAGGGTTACGGAAGGAACGGCACGGCAAGGGGTAACAAGGCTAAGGCACGGCAACGCAGGGTTAGGCAATGCACGGCAAGGCAAGGAAAGGGTAACGCAGGGGAAGGCACGGTCAGGTGAGGCAAGGATAAGGCACGACAATGCAAGGCTAGGCAATGCACGGCAAGGCAAGGAAAGAGTAACGCAAGGCAAGGCACGGTGAGGCTAGGCAAGGCTAATGCACGACAACGCAAGGCTAGGCAATGCACGACAATGCAAGGAAAGCTTAATGCAAAGGAAGGCACGGTCAGGCGAGATAAGGCTAAGGCACGACAACGCAAGGCTAGGCAATGCACGGAAAGCAAGCAAAGAGTAACGGAACGCAAGGAAGGCAAGGGAAAGCAAGGGAAGGCAAGGGTAACGGAAGGAACGGCACGGCAAGGGGTAACAAGGCTAAGGCACGACAACGCAGGGCTAGGCAATGCACGGCAAGGCAAGGAAAGAGTAACGGAAGGAAAGGAAGGCAAGGGAAAGTCAGGCAAGGCAAGTGTAACAAAAGGCACGCAACGGCAAGGGGAAACAAGGCTAAGGCACGACAACACACGGCTAGGAAATGCACGGCAAGGCAAGGAAAGGGTAACGCAAGGCAAGGCACGGTGAGGCTAGGCAAGGCTAATGCACGACAACGCAAGGCTAGGCAATGCACGACAATGCAAGGAAAGCTTAAAGCAAAGGAAGGCACGGTCAGGCGAGATAAGGCTAAGGCACGACAACGCAAGGCTAGGCAATGCACGGAAGGCAAGCAAAGAGTAACGGAAGGTAAGGAAGGCAAGGGAAAGCAAGGAAAGGCTAGTGTAACGGAAGGAACGGCACGGCAAGGGGAAACAAGGCTAAGGCACGACAACGCACGCTAGGCAATGCACGGCAAGGCAAGGAAAGGGTAACGCATCGGAAAGCACGGTCAGGCGAGGCAAGCCTAAGGCATGACAACGCAAGGCTAGGCAATGCACGGAAAGCAAGCAAAGTGTAAAGGAACGCAAGGAAGGCAAGGGAAAGCAAGGGAAGGCAAGGGTAACGGAAGGAACGGCACGGCAAGGGGTAACAAGGCTAAGGCACGACAACACACGGCTAGGAAATGCACGGCAAGGCAAGGAAAGGGTAACGCAAGGCAAGGCACGGTGAGGCTAGGCAAGGTTAATGCACGACAACGCAAGGCTAGGCAATGCACGAAAATGCAAGGAAAGCTTAAAGTAAAGGAAGGCACGGTAAGGCGAGATAAGGCTAAGGCACGACAACGCAAGGCTAGGCAATGCACGGAAGGCAAGCAAAGAGTAACGGAAGGTAAGGAAGGCAAGGGAAAGCAAGGAAAGGCAATGGTAACGGAAGGAACGGCACGGCAAGGGGAAACAAGGCTAAGGCACGACAACGCACGCTAGGCAATGCACGGCAAGGCAAGGAAAGGGTAACGCAGGGGAAAGCACGGTCAGGCGAGGCAAGGCTAAGGCATGACAACGCAAGGCTAGGCAATGCACGGAAAGCAAGCAAATAGTAACGGAACGCAAGGAAGGCAAGGGAAAGCAAGGGAAGGCAAGGGTATCGGAAGGAACGGCACGGCAAGGGGTAACAAGGCTAAGGCACGACAACGCAGGGCTAGGCAATGCACGGCAAGGCAAGGAAAGGGTAACGCAAGGCAAGGCACGGTGAGGCTAGGCAAGGTTAATGCACGACAACGCAAGGCTAGGCAATGCACGAAAATGCAAGGAAAGCTTAAAGTAAAGGAAGGCACGGTAAGGCGAGGTAAGGCTAAGGCACGACAACGCAAGGCTAGGCAATGCACGGAAGGCAAGCAAAGAGTAACGGAAGGAAAGGAAGGCAAGGCAAAGCCAGGCAAGGCAAGTGTAACAAAAGGCACGCAACGGCAAGGGGAAACAAGGCTAAGGCACGACAACACACGGCTAGGAAATGCACGGCAAGGCAAGGAAAGGGTAACGCAAGGTAAGGCACGGTGAGGCTAGGCAAGGCTAATGCACGACAACGCAAGGCTAGGCAATGCACGACAATGCAAGTAAAGCTTAAAGCAAAGGAAGGCACGGTCAGGCGAGATAAGGCTAAGGCACGACAACGCAAGGCTAGGCAATGCAGGGAAGGCAAGCAAAGAGTAACGGAAGGTAAGGAAGGCAAGGGAAAGCAAGGAAAGGCAATGGTACCGGAAGGAACGGCACGGCAAGGGGAAACAAGTCTAAGGCACGACAACGCACGCTAGGCAATGCACGGTAAGGCAAGGAAAGGGTAACGCATGGGAAAGCACGGTCAGGCGAGGCAAGGCTAAGGCACGACAACCCAAGGCTTGGCAATGCACGGAAGGCAAGCAAAGAGTAACGGAAGGTAAGGAAGGCAAGGGAAAGCAAAGAAAGGCAAGTGTAACGGAAGGAACGGCACGGCAAGGGGAAACAAGGCTAAGGCACGACAACGCACGCTAGGCAATGCACGGCAAGGCAAGGAAAGGGTAACGCAGGGGAAGGCACGGTCAGGTGAGGCAAGGATAAGGCACGACAATGCAAGGCTAGGCAATGCACGGAATGCAAGCAAAGAGTAACGGAAGTTAAGGAAGGCAAGGGAAAGCAAAGAAAGGCAAGTGTAACGGAAGGAACTGCACGGCAATGGGAAACAAGGCTAAGGCACGACAACGCACGGCTAGGCAATGCACGGCAAGGCAAGCAAAGGGTAACGCAAGGCAAGGAAGGCAAGGCAAAGCCAGGCAAGGCAAGTGTAACAAAAGGCACGCCACGGCAAGGGGAATCAAGGCTAAGGCACGACAACGCACGGCTAGGCAATGCACGGCATGGCAAGGAAAGGGTAACGCAAGGCAAGGCACGGTGAGGCTAGGCAAGGCTAATGCACGACAACGCAAGGCTAGGCAATGCACGACAATGCAAGGAAAGCTTAAAGCAAAGGAAGGCACGGTCAGGCGAGATAAGGCTAAGGCACGACAACGCAAGGCTAGGCAATGCACGGAAGGCAAGCAAAGAGTAACGGAAGGTAAGGAAGGCAAGGGAAAGCAAAGAAAGGCAAGTGTAACGGAAGGAACGGCACGGCAAGGGGAAACAAGGCTAAGGCACGACAACGCACGCTAGGCAATGCACGGCAAGGCAAGGAAAGGGTAACGCATGGGAAAGCACGGTCAGGCGAGGCAAGCCTAAGGCATGACAACGCAAGGCTAGGCAATGCACGGAAAGCAAGCAAAGAGGAACGGAACGCAAGGAAGGCAAGGGAAAGCAAGGGAAGGCAAGGGTAACGGAAGGAACGGCACGGCAAGGGGTAACAAGGCTAAGGCACGACAACGCAGGGCTAGGCAATGCACGGCAAGGCAAGGAAAGAGTAACGGAAGGAAAGGAAGGCAAGGCAAAGCCAGGCAAGGCAAGTGTAACAAAAGGCACGCAACGACAAGGGGAAACAAGGCTAAGGCACGACAACACACGGCTAGGAAATGCACGGCAAGGCAAGGAAAGGGTAACGCAAGGCAAGGCACGGTGAGGCTAGGCAAGGCTAATGCACGACAACGCAAGGCTAGGCAATGCACGACAATGCAAGTAAAGCTTAAAGCAAAGGAAGGCACGGTCAGGCGAGATAAGGCTAAGGCACGACAACGCAAGGCTAGGCAATGCACGGAAGGCAAGCAAGGAGTAACGGAAGGTAAGGAAGGCAAGGGAAAGCAAAGAAAGGCAAGTGTAACGGAAGGAACGACACGGCAAGGGGAAACAAGGCTAAGGCACGACAACCACGCTAGGCAATGCACGGCAAGGCAAGGAAAGGGTAACGCATGGGAAAGCACGGTCAGGCGAGGCAAGGCTAAGGAAAGCCAACGCAAGGCTAGGCAATGCACGGAAAGAAAGCAAGGAGTAACGGAATGCAAGGAAGGAAAGGGAAAGCAATGGAAGGCAAGGGTAACGGAAGGAACGGCACGGCAAGGGGAAACAAGGCTAAGGCACGACAACGCACGCTAGGCAATGCACGGCAAGGCAAGGAAAGGGTAACGCATGGGAAAGCACGGTCCGGCGAGGCAAGGCTAAGGCACGACAACGCAAGGCTTGGCAATGCACGGAAGGCAAGCAAAGACTAACGGAAGGTAAGGAAGGCAAGGAAAAGCAAGGAAAGGCAAGGGTACCGGAAGGAATTGCACGGCAAGGGGAAACAAGGCTAAGGCACGGCAACGCAGGCTGGGCAATGCACGGCAAGGCAAGGAAAGGGTAACGCATGGGAAAGCACGTTCAGGCGAGGCAAGGCTAAGGCACGACAACGCAAGGCTAGGCAATCCACGGAAGGCAAGCAAAGAGTAACGGAAGGTAAGGAAGGCAAGGGAAAGCAAAGAAAGGCAAGTGTAACGGAAGGAACTGCACGGCAAGGGGAAACAAGGCTAAGGCACGACAACGCACGGCTAGGCAATGCACGGCAAGGCAAGCAAAGGGTAACGCAAGGCAATGCACGGTGAGGCTAGACAATGCTAATGCACGAAAACGCAAGGCTAGGCAATGCACGACAATGCAAGGAAAGCTTAAAGCAAAGGAAGGCAAGGTCAGGCGAGATAAGGCAAAGGGACGACAACGCAAGGCTAGGCAATTCAGGGAAGGCAAGCAAAGAGTAACGGAAGGTAAGGAAGGCAAGGAAAAGCAAGGAAAGGCAAGGGTAACGGAAGGAACGGCACGGCAAGGGGGAACAAGTCTAAGGCACGACACCGAACGCTAGGCAATGAACGGCAAGGGAAGGAAAGGGTAACGCATGGGAAAGCGCGGTCAGGCGAGGCAAGGCTAAGGCACGACAACGCAAGGCTAGGCAATGCACGGAAGGCAAGCAAAGAGTAACGGAAGGTAAGGAAGGCAAGGGAAAGCAAGGAAAGGCAAGTGTAACGGAAGGAACGGCACGGCAAGGGGAAACAAGGCTAAGGCACGACAACGCACTGTAGGCAATGCACGGCAAGGCAAGGAAAGGGTAACGCATGGGAAAGCACGGTCAGGCGAGGCAAGGCTAAGGCATGACAACGCAAGGCTAGGCAATGGACGGAAAGGAAGCAAAGAGTAACGGAATGCAAGGAAGGCAAGGGAAAGCAAGGGAAGGCAAGGGTAACGGAAGGAACGGCACGGCAAGGGGTAAGAAGGCTAAGGCACGACAACGCAGGGCTAGGCAATGCACGGCAAGGCAAGGAAAGGGTAACGCAGGGGAAGGCACGGTCAGGTGAGGCAAGGATAAGGCACGACAATGCAAGGCTAGGCAATGCACGGCAAGGCAAGGAAAGAGTAACGGAAGGAAAGGAATGCAAGGCAAAGCCAGGCAAGGCAAGTGTAACAAAAGGCACGCCACGGCAAGGGGAATCAAGGCTAAGGCACGACAACGCACGGCTAGGCAATGCACGGCAAGGCAAGGAAAGGGTAACGCAAGGCAAGGCACGGTGAGGCTAGGCAAGGCTAATGCACGACAACGCAAGGCTAGGCAATGCACGACAATGCAAGGAAAGCTTAAAGCAAAGGAAGGCACGGTCAGGCGAGATAAGGCTAAGGCACGACAACGCAAGGCTAGGCAATGCACGGAAGGCAAGCAAAGAGTAACGGAAGGTAAGGAAGGCAAGGGAAAGCAAAGAAAGGCAAGTGTAACGGAAGGAACGGCACGGCAAGGGGAAACAAGGCTAAGGCACGACAAGGCACGGCTAGGCAATGCACGGCAAGGCAAGCAAAGGGTAACGCAAGGAAAGGCACGGTGAGGCTAGGCAAGGCTAATGCACGAAAACGCAAGGCTAGGCGTTGCACGACAATGCAAGGAAAGCTTAAAGCAAAGGAAGGCAAGGTCAGGCGAGATAAGGTTAAGGCACGACAACGCAAGGCTAGGAAATTCAGGGAAGGCAAGCAAAGATTAACGGAAGGTAAGCAAGGCAAGGAAAAGGAAGGAAAGGCCAGGGTAATGGAAGGAACGGCACGGCAAGGGGTAACAAGGCTAAGGCACGACAACGCAGGGCTAGGCAATGCACGACAATGCAAGGAAAGCTTAAAGCAAAGGAAGGCACGGTCAGGCGAGATAAGGCTAAGGCACGACAACGCAAGGCTAGGCAATGCACCGAAAGCAAACAAAGAGTAACGGAACGCAAGGAAGGCAAGGGAAAGCAAGGGAAGGCAAGGGTTACGGAAGGAACGGCACGGCAAGGGGTAACAAGGCTAAGGCACGGCAACGCAGGGTTAGGCAATGCACGGCAAGGCAAGGAAAGGGTAACGCAGGGGAAGGCACGGTCAGGTGAGGCAAGGATAAGGCACGACAATGCAAGGCTAGGCAATGCACGGCAAGGCAAGGAAAGAGTAACGCAAGGCAAGGCACGGTGAGGCTAGGCAAGGCTAATGCACGACAACGCAAGGCTAGGCAATGCACGACAATGCAAGGAAAGCTTAATGCAAAGGAAGGCACGGTCAGGCGAGATAAGGCTAAGGCACGACAACGCAAGGCTAGGCAATGCACGGAAGGCAAGCAGGGAGTAACGGAACGCAAGGAAGGCAAGGGAAAGCAAGGGAAGGCAAGGGTAACGGAAGGAACGGCACGGCAAGGGGTAACAAGGCTAAGGCACGACAACGCAGGGCTAGGCAATGCACGGCAAGGCAAGGAAAGAGTAACGGAAGGAAAGGAAGGCAAGGGAAAGTCAGGCAAGGCAAGTGTAACAAAAGGCACGCAACGGCAAGGGGAAACAAGGCTAAGGCACGACAACACACGGCTAGGAAATGCACGGCAAGGCAAGGAAAGGGTAACGCAAGGCAAGGCACGGTGAGGCTAGGCAAGGTTAATGCACGACAACGCAAGGCTAGGCAATGCACGACAATGCAAGGAAAGCTTAAAGCAAAGGAAGGCACGGTCAGGCGAGATAAGGCTAAGGCACGACAACGCAAGGCTAGGCAATGCACGGAAGGCAAGCAAAGAGTAACGGAAGGTAAGGAAGGCAAGGGAAAGCAAGGAAAGGCTAGTGTAACGGAAGGAACGGCACGGCAAGGGGAAACAAGGCTAAGGCACGACAACGCACGCTAGGCAATGCACGGCAAGGCAAGGAAAGGGTAACGCATCGGAAAGCACGGTCAGGCGAGGCAAGCCTAAGGCATGACAACGCAAGGCTAGGCAATGCACGGAAAGCAAGCAAAGTGTAAAGGAACGCAAGGAAGGCAAGGGAAAGCAAGGGAAGGCAAGTGTAACGGAAGGAACGGCACGGCAAGGGGTAACAAGGCTAAGGCACGACAACACACGGCTAGGAAATGCACGGGAAGGCAAGGAAAGGGTAACGCAAGGCAAGGCACGGTGAGGCTAGGCAAGGTTAATGCACGACAACGCAAGGCTAGGCAATGCACGAAAATGCAAGGAAAGCTTAAAGTAAAGGAAGGCACGGTAAGGCGAGATAAGGCTAAGGCACGACAACGCAAGGCTAGGCAATGCACGGAAGGCAAGCAAAGAGTAACGGAAGGTAAGGAAGGCAAGGGAAAGCAAGGAAAGGCAAGTGTAACGGAAGGAACGGCACGGCAAGGGGAAACAAGGCTAAGGCACGACAACGCACGGCTAGGCAATGCACGGAAAGGCAAGGAAAGGGTAACGCATGGGAAAGCACGGTCAGGCGATGCAAGGCTAAGGCATGACAACGCAAGGCTAGGCAATGCACGGAAAGCAAGCAAAGAGTAACGGAACGCAAGGAAGGCAAGGGAAAGCAAGGGAAGGCACGGGTAACGGAAGGAACGGCACGGTAAGGGGTAACAAGTCTAAGGCACGGCAACGCAGGGCTAGGCAATGCACGGCAAGGCAAGGAAAGGGTAACGCAGGGGAAGGCACGGTCAGGTGAGGCAAGGATAAGGCACGACAATGCAAGGCTAGGCAATGCACGGCAAGGCAAGGAAAGAGTAACGGAAGGAAAGGAAGGCAAGTCAAAGCCAGGAAAGGCAAGTGTAACAAAAGGCACGCCACGGCAAGGGGAAACAAGGCTAAGGCACGACAACGCACGGCTAGGCAATGCACGGCAAGGCAAGGAAAGGGTAACGCAAGGCAAGGCACAGTGAGGCTAGGCAAGGCTAATGCACGACAACGCAAGGCTAGGCAATGCACGACAATGCAAGGAAAGCTTAAAGCAAAGGAAGGCACGGTCAGGCGAGATAAGGCTATGGCACGACAACGCAAGGCTAGGCAATGCAGGGAAGGGAAGCAAAGAGTAACGGAAGGTAAGCAAGGCAAGGAAAAGCAAGGAAAGGCAAGGGTACCGGAAGGAATTGCACGGCAAGGGGAAACAAGGCTAAGGCACGGCAACGCAGGCTGGGCAATGCACGGCAAGGCAAGGAAAGGGTAACGCATGGGAAAGCACGTTCAGGCGAGGCAAGGCTAAGGCACGACAACGCAAGGCTAGGCAATGCACGGAAAGCAAGCAAAGAGTAACGGAACGCAAGGAAGGCAAGGGAAAGCAAGGAAAGGCAAGTGTAACGGAAGGAACGGCACGGCAAGGGGAAACAAGGCTAAGGCACGACAACGCACGGTAGGCAATGCACGGCAAGGCAAGGAAAGGGTAACGCATGGGAAAGCACGGTGAGGCGAGGCAAGGCTAAGGCATGACAACGCAAGGCTAGGCAATGGACGGAAAGGAAGCAAAGAGTAACGGAACGCAAGGAAGGCAAGGGAAAGCAAGGGAAGGCAAGGGTAACGGAAGGAACGGCACGGCAAGGGGTAAGAAGGCTAAGGCACGACAACGCAGGGCTAGGCAATGCACGGGAAGGCAAGGAAAGGGTAACGCAGGGGAAGGCACGGTCAGGTGAGGCAAGGATAAGGCACGACAATGCAAGGCTAGGCAATGCACGGCAAGGCAAGTAAAGAGTAACGGAAGGAAAGGAATGCAAGGCAAAGCCAGGCAAGGCAAGTGTAACAAAAGGCACGCCACGGCAAGGGGAATCAAGGCTAAGGCACGACAACGCACGGCTAGGCAATGCACGGCAAGGCAAGGAAAGGGTAACGCAAGGCAAGGCACGGTGAGGCTAGGCAAGGCTAATGCACGACAACGCAAGGCTAGGCAATGCACGACAATGCAAGGAAAGCTTAAAGCAAAGGAAGGCACGGTCAGGCGAGATAAGGCTAAGGCACGACAACGCAAGGCTAGGCAATGCACAGAAGGCAAGCAAAGAGTAACGGAAGGTAAGGAAGGCAAGGGAAAGCAAAGAAAGGCAAGTGTAACGGAAGGAACGGCACGGCAAGGGGAAACAAGGCTAAGGCACGACAAGGCACGGCTAGGCAATGCACGGCAAGGCAAGCAAAGGGTAACGCAAGGAAAGGCACGGTGAGGCTAGGCAAGGCTAATGCACGAAAACGCAAGGCTAGGCGATGCACGACAATGCAAGGAAAGCTTAAAGCAAAGGAAGGCAAGGTCAGGCGAGATAAGGTTAAGGCACGACAACGCAAGGCTAGGAAATTCAGGGAAGGCAAGCAAAGAGTAACGGAAGGTAAGCAAGGCAAGGAAAAGGAAGGAAAGGCCAGGGTAATGGAAGGAACGGCACGGCAAGGTGTAACAAGGCTAAGGCACGACAACGCAAGGCTAGGCAATGCACGGAAAGCAAGCAAAGAGTAACGGAACGCAAGGAAGGCAAGGGAAAGCAAGGGAAGGCAAGGGTAACGGAAGGAACGGCACGGCAAGGGGTAACAAGGCTAAGGCACGACAACGCAGGGCTAGGCAATGCACGGCAAGGCAAGGAAAGGGTAACGCAGGGGAAAGCACGGTCAGGTGAGGCAAGGATAAGGCACGACAATGCAAGGCTAGGCAATGCACGGCAAGGCAAGGAAAGAGTAACGGAAGGAAAGGAAGGCAAGTCAAAGCCAGGAAAGGCAAGTGTAACAAAATGCACGCCACGGCAAGGGGAAACAAGGCTAAGACACGACAACGCACGGCTAGGCAATGCACGGCAAGGCAAGGAAAGGGTAACGCAAGGCAAGGCACGGTGAGGCTAGGCAAGGCTAATGCACGACAACGCAAGGCTAGGCAATGCACGACAATGCAAGGAAAGCTTAAAGCAAAGGAAGGCACGGTCAGGCGAGATAAGGCTAAGGCACGACAACGCAAGGCTAGGCAATGCAGGGAAGGTAAGCAAAGAGTAACGGAAGGTAACGAAGGCAAGGGAAAGCAAAGAAAGGCAAGTGTAACGGAAGGAACGGCACGGCAAGGGGAAACAAGGCTACGGCACGACAACGCACGCTAGGCAATGCACGGCAAGGCAAGGAAAGGGTAACGCATGGGAAAGCACGGTCAGGCGAGGCAAGCCTAAGGCATGACAACGCAAGGCTAGGCAATGCACGGAAAGCAAGCAAAGAGGAACGGAACGCAAGGAAGGCAAGGGAAAGCAAGGGAAGGCAAGGGTAACGGAAGGAACGGCACGGCAAGGGGTAACAAGGCTAAGGCACGACAACGCAGGGCTAGGCAATGCACGGCAAGGCAAGGAAAGAGTAACGGAAGGAAAGGAAGGCAAGGCAAAGCCAGGCAAGGCAAGTGTAACAAAAGGCACGCAACGGCAAGGGGAAACAAGGCTAAGGCACGACAACACACGGCTAGGAAATGCACGGCAAGGCAAGGAAAGGGTAACGCAAGGCAAGGCACGGTGAGGCTAGGCAAGGCTAATGCACGACAACGCAAGGCTAGGCAATGCACGACAATGCAAGTAAAGCTTAAAGCAAAGGAAGGCACGGTCAGGCGAGATAAGGCTAAAGCACGACAACGCAAGGCTAGGCAATGCAGGGAAGGCAAGCAAAGAGTAACGGAAGGTAAGGAAGGCAAGGGAAAGCAAGGAAAGGCAATGGTACCGGAAGGAACGGCACGGCAAGGGGAAACAAGTCTAAGGCACGACAACGCACGCTAGGCAATGCACGGCAAGGCAAGGAAAGGGTAACGCATGGGAAAGCACGGTCAGGCGAGGCAAGGCTAAGGCACGACAACGCAAGGCTTGGCAATGCACGGAAGGCAAGCAAAGAGTAACGGAAGGTAAGGAAGGCAAGGGAAAGCAAGGGAAGGCAAGGGTAACGGAAGGAACGGCACGGCAAGGGGTAACAAGGCTAAGGCACGACAACGCAGGGCTAGGCAATGCACGGCAAGGCAAGGAAAGAGTAACGGAAGGAAAGGAAGGCAAGGCAAAGCCAGGCAAGGCAAGTGTAACAAAAGGCACGCAACGGCAAGGGGAAACAAGGCTAAGGCACGACAACACACGGCTAGGAAATGCACGGCAAGGCAAGGAAAGGGTAACGCAAGGCAAGGCACGGTGAGGCTAGGCAAGGCTAATGCACGACAACGCAAGGCTAGGCAATGCACGACAATGCAAGTAAAGCTTAAAGCAAAGGAAGGCACGGTCAGGCGAGATAAGGCTAAGGCACGACAAGGCAAGGCTAGGCAATGCACGGAAGGCAAGCAAAGAGTAACGGAAGGTAAGGAAGGCAAGGGAAAGCAAAGAAAGGCAAGTGTAACGGAAGGAACGACACGGCAAGGGGAAACAAGGCTAAGGCACGACAACGCACGCTAGGCAATGCACGGCAAGGGAAGGAAAGGGTAACGCATGGGAAAGCACGGTCAGGCGAGGCAAGGCTAAGGCACGACAACGCAAGGCTAGGCAATGCACGGAAGGCAAGCAAAGAGTAACGGAAGGTAAGGAAGGCAAGGGAAAGGAAGGAAAGGCAAGTGTAACGGAAGGAACGGCACGGCAAGGGGAAACAAGGCTAAGGCACGACAACGCACGGCTAGGCAATGCACGGAAAAGCAAGGAAAGGGTAACGCATGGGAAAGCACGGTCAGGCGATGCAAGGCTAAGGCATGACAACGCAAGGCTAGGCAATGCACGGAAAGCAAGCAAAGAGTAACGGAACGCAAGGAAGGCAAGGGAAAGCAAGGGAAGTCAAGGGTAACGGAAGGAACGGCACGGTAAGGGGTAACAAGTCTAAGGCACGGCAACGCAGGGCTAGGCAATGCACGGCAAGGCAAGGAAAGGGTAACGCAGGGGAAGGCACGGTCAGGTGAGGCAAGGATAAGGCACGACAATGCAAGGCTAGGCAATGCACGGCAAGGCAAGGAAAGAGTAACGGAAGGAAAGGAAGGCAAGTCAAAGCCAGGAAAGGCAAGTGTAACAAAAGGCACGCCACGGCAAGGGGAAACAAGGCTAAGGCACGACAACGCACGGCTAGGCAATGCACGGCAAGGCAAGGAAAGGGTAACGCAAGGCAAGGCACAGTGAGGCTAGGCAAGGCTAATGCACGACAACGCAAGGCTAGGCAATGCACGACAATGCAAGGAAAGCTTAAAGCAAAGGAAGGCACGGTCAGGCGAGATAAGGCTATGGCACGACAACGCAAGGCTAGGCAATGCAGGGAAGGGAAGCAAAGAGTAACGGAAGGTAAGCAAGGCAAGGAAAAGCAAGGAAAGGCAAGGGTACCGGAAGGAATTGCACGGCAAGGGGAAACAAGGCTAAGGCACGGCAACGCAGGCTGGGCAATGTACGGCAAGGCAAGGAAAGGGTAACGCATGGGAAAGCACGTTCAGGCGAGGCAAGGCTAAGGCACGACAACGCAAGGCTAGGCAATGCACGGAAGGCAAGCAAAGAGTAACGGAAGGTAAGGAAGGCAAGGGAAAGCAAAGAAAGGCAAGTGTAACGGAAGGAACTGCACGGCAAGGGGAAACAAGGCTAAGGCACGACAACGCACGGCTAGGCAATGCACGGCAAGGCAAGCAAAGGGTAACGCAAGGCAATGCACGGTGAGGCTAGACAATGCTAATGCACGAAAACGCAAGGCTAGGCAATGCACGACAATGCAAGGAAAGCTTAAAGCAAAGGAAGGCAAGGTCAGGCGAGATAAGGCAAAGGCACGACAACGCAAGGCTAGGCAATTCAGGGAAGGCAAGCAAAGAGTAACGGAAGGTAAGGAAGGCAAGGAAAAGCAAGGAAAGGCAAGGGTAACGGAAGGAACGGCACGGCAAGGGGGAACAAGTCTAAGGCACGACACCGAACGCTAGGCAATGAACGGCAAGGGAAGGAAAGGGTAACGCATGGGAAAGCACGGTCAGGCGAGGCAAGGCTAAGGCACGACAACGCAAGGCTAGGCAATGCACGGAAGGCAAGCAAAGAGTAACGGAAGGTAAGGAAGGCAAGGGAAAGCAAGGAAAGGCAAGTGTAACGGAAGGAACGGCACGGCAAGGGGAAACAAGGCTAAGGCACGACAACGCACGGTAGGCAATGCACGGCAAGGCAAGGAAAGGGTAACGCATGGGAAAGCACGGTCAGGCGAGGCAAGGCTAAGGCATGACAACGCAAGGCTAGGCAATGGACGGAAAGGAAGCAAAGAGTAACGGAACGCAAGGAAGGCAAGGGAAAGCAAGGGAAGGCAAGGGTAACGGAAGGAACGGCACGGCAAGGGGTAAGAAGGCTAAGGCACGACAACGTAGGGCTAGGCAATGCACGGCAAGGCAAGGAAAGGGTAACGCAGGGGAAGGCACGGTCAGGTGAGGCAAGGATAAGGCACGACAATGCAAGGCTAGGCAATGCACGGCAAGGCAAGGAAAGAGTAACGGAAGGAAAGGAATGCAAGGCAAAGCCAGGCAAGGCAAGTGTAACAAAAGGCACGCCACGGCAAGGGGAATCAAGGCTAAGGCACGACAACGCACGGCTAGGAAATGCACGGCAAGGCAAGGAAAGGGTAACGCAAGGCAAGGCACGGTGAGGCTAGGCAAGGCTAATGCACGACAACGCAAGGCTAGGCAATGCACGACAATTCAAGGAAAGCTTAAAGCAAAGGAAGGCACGGTCAGGCGAGATAAGGCTAAGGCACGACAACGCAAGGCTAGGCAATGCACGGAAGGCAAGCAAAGAGTAACGGAAGGTAAGGAAGGCAAGGGAAAGCAAAGAAAGGCAAGTGTAACGGAAGGAACGGCACGGCAAGGGGAAACAAGGCTAAGGCACGACAAGGCACGGCTAGGCAATGCACGGCAAGGCAAGCAAAGGGTAACGCAAGGAAAGGCACGGTGAGGCTAGGCAAGGCTAATGCACGAAAACGCAAGGCTAGGCGATGCACGACAATGCAAGGAAAGCTTAAAGCAAAGGAAGGCAAGGTCAGGCGAGATAAGGTTAAGGCACGACAACGCAAGGCTAGGAAATTCAGGGAAGGCAAGCAAAGAGTAACGGAAGGTAAGCAAGGCAAGGAAAAGGAAGGAAAGGCCAGGGTAATGGAAGGAACGGCACGGCAAGGGGTAACAAGGCTAAGGCACGACAACGCAGGGCTAGGCAATGCACGACAATGCAAGGAAAGCTTAAAGCAAAGGAAGGCACGGTCAGGCGAGATAAGGCTAAGGCACGACAACGCAAGGCTAGGCAATGCACGGAAAGCAAGCAAAGAGTAACGGAACGCAAGGAAGGCAAGGGAAAGCAAGGGAAGGCAAGGGTTACGGAAGGAACGGCACGGCAAGGGGTAACAAGGCTAAGGCACGGCAACGCAGGGTTAGGCAATGCACGGCAAGGCAAGGAAAGGGTAACGCAGGGGAAGGCACGGTCAGGTGAGGCAAGGATAAGGCACGACAATGCAAGGCTAGGCAATGCACGGCAAGGCAAGGAAAGAGTAACGCAAGGCAAGGCACGGTGAGGCTAGGCAAGGCTTATGCACGACAACGCAAGGCTAGGCAATGCACGACAATGCAAGTAAAGCTTAATGCAAAGGAAGGCACGATCAGGCGAGATAAGGCTAAGGCACGACAACGCAAGGCTAGGCAATGCACGGAAAGCAAGCAAAGAGTAACGGAACGCAAGGAAGGCAAGGGAAAGCAAGGGAAGGCAAGGGTAACGGAAGGAACGGCACGGCAAGGGGTAACAAGGCTAAGGCACGACAACGCAGGGCTAGGCAATGCACGGCAAGGCAAGGAAAGGGTAACGCAGGGGAAGGCACGGTCAGGTGAGGCAAGGATAAGGCACGACAATGCAAGGCTAGGCAATGCACGGCAAGGCAAGGAAAGAGTAACGGAAGGAAAGGAAGGCAAGGCAAAGCCAGGCAAGGCAAGTGTAACAAAAGGTACGCAATAGCAAGGGGAAACAAGGCTAAGGCACGACAACACACGGCTAGGAAATGCACGGCAAGGCAAGGAAAGGGTAACGCAAGGCAAGGCACGGTGAGGCTAGGCAAGGCTAATGCACGACAACGCAAGGCTAGGCAATGCACGACAATGCAAGGAAAGCTTAAAGCAAAGGAAGGCACGGTCAGGCGAGATAAGGCTAAGGCACGACAACGCAAGGCTAGGCAATGCACGGAAGGCAAGCAAAGAGTAACGGAAGGTAAGGAAGGCAAGGGAAAGCAAAGAAAGGCAAGTGTAACGGAAGGAACGACACGGCAAGGGGAAACAAGGCTAAGGCACGACAACGCACGCTAGGCAATGCACGGCAAGGCAAGGAAAGGGTAACGCATGGGAAAGCACGGTCAGGCGAGGCAAGGCTAAGGAAAGCCAACGCAAGGCTAGGCAATGCACGGAAAGAAAGCAAGGAGTAACGGAATGCAAGGAAGGAAAGGGAAAGCAAGGGAAGGCAAGGGTAACGGAAGGAACGGCACGGCAAGGGGAATCAAGGCTAAGGCACGACAACGCACGCTAGGCAATGCACGGCAAGGCAAGGAAAGGGTAACGCAGGGGAAAGCACGGTCAGGCGAGGCAAGGCTAAGGCATGACAACGCAAGGCTAGGGAATGCACGGAAAGCAAGCAAATAGTAACGGAACGCAAGGAAGGCAAGGGAAAGCAAGGGAAGCCAAGGGTATCGGAAGGAACGGCACGGATAGGGGTAACAAGGCTAAGGCACGACAACGCAGGGCTAGGCAATGCACGGCAAGGCAAGCAAAGAGTAACGGAAGGAAAGGAAGGCAAGGCAAAGCCAGGCAGGGCAAGTGTAACAAAAGGCACGCAACGGCAAGGGGAAACAAGGCTAAGGCACGACAACACACGGCTAGGAAATGCACGGCAAGGCAAGGAAAGGGTAACGCAAGGCAAGGCACGGTGAGGCTAGGCAAGGCTAATGCACGACAACGCAAGGCTAGGCAATGCACGACAATGCAAGTAAAGCTTAAAGCAAAGGAAGGCACGGTCAGGCGAGATAAGGCTAAGGCACGACAACGCAAGGCTAGGCAATGCAGGGAAGGCAAGCAAAGAGTAACGGAAGGTAAGGAAGGCAAGGGAAAGCAAGGAAAGGCAATGGTACCGGAAGGAACGGCACGGCAAGAGGAAACAAGTCTAAGGCACGACAACGCACGCTAGGCAATGCACGGCAAGGCAAGGAAAGGGTAACGCATGGGAAAGCACGGTCAGGCGAGGCAAGGCTAAGGCACGACAACGCAAGGCTTGGCAATGCACGGAAGGCAAGCAAAGACTAACGGAAGGTAAGGAAGGCAAGGGAAAGCAAAGAAAGGCAAGTGTAACGGAAGGAACGGCACGGCAAGGGGAAACAAGGCTAAGGCACGACAACGCACGCTAGGCAATGCACGGCAAGGCAAGGAAAGGGTAACGCATGGGAAAGCACGGTCAGGCGAGGCAAGGCTAAGGAAAGCCAACGCAAGGCTAGGCAAAGCACGGAAAGTAAGCAAGGAGTAACGGAATGCAAGGAAGGAAAGGGAAAGCAAAGAAAGGCAAGTGTAACGGAAGGAACGGCACGGCAAGGGGAAACAAGGCTAAGGCACGATAAGGCACGGCTAGGCAATGCACGGCAAGGCAAGCAAAGGGTAACGCAAGGAAAGGCACGGTGAGGCTAGGCAAGGCTAATGCACGAAAACGCAAGGCTAGGCGATGCACGACAATGCAAGGAAAGCTTAAAGCAAAGGAAGGCAAGGTCAGGCGAGATAAGGTTAAGGCACGACAACGCAAGGCTAGGAAATTCAGGGAAGGCAAGCAAAGAGTAACGGAAGGTAAGCAAGGCAAGGAAAAGGAAGGAAAGGCCAGGGTAATGGAAGGAACGGCACGGCAAGGGGTAACAAGGCTAAGGCACGACAACGCAGGGCTAGGCAATGCACGACAATGCAAGGAAAGCTTAAAGCAAAGGAAGGCACGGTCAGGCGAGATAAGGCTAAGGCACGACAACGCAAGGCTAGGCAATGCACGGAAAGCAAGCAAAGAGTAACGGAACGCAAGGAAGGCAAGGGAAAGCAAGGGAAGGCAAGGGTTACGGAAGGAACGGCACGGCAAGGGGTAACAAGGCTAAGGCACGGCAACGCAGGGTTAGGCAATGCACGGCAAGGCAAGGAAAGGGTAACGCAGGGGAAGGCACGGTCAGGTGAGGCAAGGATAAGGCACGACAATGCAAGGCTAGGCAATGCACGGCAAGGCAAGGAAAGAGTAACGCAAGGCAAGGCACGGTGAGGCTAGGCAAGGCTAATGCACGACAACGCAAGGCTAGGCAATGCACGACAATGCAAGTAAAGCTTAATGCAAAGGAAGGCACGGTCAGGCGAGATAAGGCTAAGGCACGACAACGCAAGGCTAGGCAATGCACGGAAAGCAAGCAAAGAGTAACGGAACGCAAGGAAGGCAAGGGAAAGCAAGGGAAGGCAAGGGTAACGGAAGGAACGGCACGGCAAGGGGTAACAAGTCTAAGGCACGACACCGAACGCTAGGCAATGAACGGCAAGGCAAGGAAAGGGTAACGGATGGGAAAGTACGGTCAGGCGAGGCAAGGCTAAGGCACGACAACGCAGGGCTAGGCAATGCACGGCAAGGCAAGCAAAGAGTAACGGAAGGAAAGGAAGGCAAGGCAAAGCCAGGCAAGGCAAGTGTAACAAAAGGCACGCAACGGCAAGGGGAAACAAGGCTAAGGCACGACAACACACGGCTAGGAAATGCACGGCAAGGCAAGGAAAGGGTAACGCAAGGCAAGGCACGGTGAGGCTAGGCAAGGCTAATGCACGACAACGCAAGGCTAGGCAATGCACGACAATGCAAGTAAAGCTTAAAGCAAAGGAAGGCACGGTCAGGCGAGATAAGGCTAAGGCACGACAACGCAAGGCTAGGCAATGCAGGGAAGGCAAGCAAAGAGTAACGGAAGGTAAGGAAGGCAAGGGAAAGCAAGGAAAGGCAATGGTACCGGAAGGAACGGCACGGCAAGGGGAAACAAGTCTAAGGCACGACAACGCACGCTAGGCAATGCACGGCAAGGCAAGGAAAGGGTAACGCATGGGAAAGCACGGTCAGGCGAGGCAAGGCTAAGGCACGACAACGCAAGGCTTGGCAATGCACGGAAGGCAAGCAAAGAGTAACGGAAGGTAAGGAAGGCAAGGGAAAGCAAAGAAAGGCAAGTGTAACGGAAGGAACGGCACGGCAAGGGGAAACAAGGCTAAGGCACGACAACGCACGCTAGGCAATGCACGGCAAGGCAAGTTAAAGGTTACGCATGGGAAAGCACGGTCAGGCGAGGCAAGGCTAAGGAAAGCCAACGCAAGGCTAGGCAAAGCACGGAAAGTAAGCAAGGAGTAACGGAATGCAAGGAAGGAAAGGGAAAGCAAAGAAAGGCAAGTGTAACGGAAGGAACGGCACGGCAAGGGGAAACAAGGCTAAGGCACGACAAGGAACGGCTAGGCAATGCACGGCAAGGCAAGCAAAGGGTAACGCAAGGAAAGGCACGGTGAGGCTAGGCAAGGCTAATGCACGAAAACGCAAGGCTAGGCGATGCACGACAATGCAAGGAAAGCTTAAAGCAAAGGAAGGCAAGGTCAGGCGAGATAAGGTTAAGGCACGACAACGCAAGGCTAGGAAATTCAGGGAAGGCAAGCAAAGAGTAACGGAAGGTAAGCAAGGCAAGGAAAAGGAAGGAAAGGCCAGGGTAATGGAAGGAACGGCACGGCAAGGGGTAACAAGGCTAAGGCACGACAACGCAGGGCTAGGCAATGCACGACAATGCAAGGAAAGCTTAAAGCAAAGGAAGGCACGGTCAGGCGAGATAAGGCTAAGGCACGACAACGCAAGGCTAGGCAATGCACGGAAAGCAAGCAAAGAGTAACGGAACGCAAGGAAGGCAAGGGAAAGCAAGGGAAGGCAAGGGTTACGGAAGGAACGGCACGGCAAGGGGTAACAAGGCTAAGGCACGGCAACGCAGGGTTAGGCAATGCACGGCAAGGCAAGGAAAGGGTAACGCAGGGGAAGTCACGGTCAGGTGAGGCAAGGATAAGGCACGACAATGCAAGGCTAGGCAATGCACGGCAAGGCAAGGAAAGAGTAACGCAAGGCAAGGCACGGTGAGGCTAGGCAAGGCTAATGCACGACAACGCAAGGCTAGGCAATGCACGACAATGCAAGTAAAGCTTAATGCAAAGGAAGGCACGGTCAGGCGAGATAAGGCTAAGGCACGACAACGCAAGGCTAGGCAATGCACGGAAAGCAAGCAAAGAGTAACGGAACGCAAGGAAGGCAAGGGAAAGCAAGGGAAGGCAAGGGTAACGGAAGGAACGGCACGGCAAGGGGTAACAAGGCTAAGGCACGACAACGCAGGGCTAGGCAATGCACGGGAAGGCAAGGAAAGAGTAACGGAAGGAAAGGAAGGCAAGGCAAAGTCAGGCAAGGCAAGTGTAACAAAAGGCACGCAACGGCAAGGGGAAACAAGGCTAAGGCACGACAACACACGGCTAGGAAATGCACGGCAAGGCAAGGAAAGGGTAACGCAAGGCAAGGCACGGTGAGGCTAGGCAAGGCTAATGCACGACAACGCAAGGCTAGGCAATGCACGACAATGCAAGGAAAGCTTAAAGCAAAGGAAGGCACGGTCAGGCGAGATAAGGCTAAGGCACGACAACGCAAGGCTAGGCAATTCAGGGAAGGCAAGCAAAGAGTAACGGAAGGTAAGGAAGGCAAGGAAAAGCAAGGAAAGGCAAGGGTAACGGAAGGAACGGCACGGCAAGGGGGAACAAGTCTAAGGCACGACACCGAACGCTAGGCAATGAACGGCAAGGGAAGGAAAGGGTAACGCATGGGAAAGCACGGTCAGGCGAGGCAAGGCTAAGGCACGACAACGCAAGGCTAGGCAATGCACGGAAGGCAAGCAAAGAGTAACGGAAGGTAAGGAAGGCAAGGGAAAGCAAGGAAAGGCAAGTGTAACGGAAGGAACGGCACGGCAAGGGGAAACAAGGCTAAGGCACGACAACGCACGGTAGGCAATGCACGGCAAGGCAAGGAAAGGGTAACGCATGGGAAAGCACGGTCAGGCGAGGCAAGGCTAAGGCATGACAACGCAAGGCTAGGCAATGGACGGAAAGGAAGCAAAGAGTAACGGAACGCAAGGAAGGCAAGGGAAAGCAAGGGAAGGCAAGGGTAACGGAAGGAACGGCACGGCAAGGGGTAAGAAGGCTAAGGCACGACAACGTAGGGCTAGGCAATGCACGGCAAGGCAAGGAAAGGGTAACGCAGGGGAAGGCACGGTCAGGTGAGGCAAGGATAAGGCACGACAATGCAAGGCTAGGCAATGCACGGCAAGGCAAGGAAAGAGTAACGGAAGGAAAGGAATGCAAGGCAAAGCCAGGCAAGGCAAGTGTAACAAAAGGCACGCCACGGCAAGGGGAATCAAGGCTAAGGCACGACAACGCACGGCTAGGAAATGCACGGCAAGGCAAGGAAAGGGTAACGCAAGGCAAGGCACGGTGAGGCTAGGCAAGGCTAATGCACGACAACGCAAGGCTAGGCAATGCACGACAATTCAAGGAAAGCTTAAAGCAAAGGAAGGCACGGTCAGGCGAGATAAGGCTAAGGCACGACAACGCAAGGCTAGGCAATGCACGGAAGGCAAGCAAAGAGTAACGGAAGGTAAGGAAGGCAAGGGAAAGCAAAGAAAGGCAAGTGTAACGGAAGGAACGGCACGGCAAGGGGAAACAAGACTAAGGCACGACAAGGCTCGGCTAGGCAATGCACGGCAAGGCAAGCAAAGGGTAACGCAAGGAAAGGCACGGTGAGGCTAGGCAAGGCTAATGCACGAAAACGCAAGGCTAGGCGATGCACGACAATGCAAGGAAAGCTTAAAGCAAAGGAAGGCAAGGTCAGGCGAGATAAGGTTAAGGCACGACAACGCAAGGCTAGGAAATTCAGGGAAGGCAAGCAAAGAGTAACGGAAGGTAAGCAAGGCAAGGAAAAGGAAGGAAAGGCCAGGGTAATGGAAGGAACGGCACGGCAAGGGGTAACAAGGCTAAGGCACGACAACGCAGGGCTAGGCAATGCACGACAATGCAAGGAAAGCTTAAAGCAAAGGAAGGCACGGTCAGGCGAGATAAGGCTAAGGCACGACAACGCAAGGCTAGGCAATGCACGGAAAGCAAGCAAAGAGTAACGGAACGCAAGGAAGGCAAGGGAAAGCAAGGGAAGGCAAGGGTTACGGAAGGAACGGCACGGCAAGGGGTAACAAGGCTAAGGCACGGCAACGCAGGGTTAGGCAATGCACGGCAAGTCAAGGAAAGGGTAACGCAGGGGAAGGCACGGTCAGGTGAGGCAAGGATAAGGCACGACAATGCAAGGCTAGGCAATGCACGGCAAGGCAAGGAAAGAGTAACGCAAGGCAAGGCACGGTGAGGCTAGGCAAGGCTTATGCACGACAACGCAAGGCTAGGCAATGCACGACAATGCAAGTAAAGCTTAATGCAAAGGAAGGCACGATCAGGCGAGATAAGGCTAAGGCACGACAACGCAAGGCTAGGCAATGCACGGAAAGCAAGCAAAGAGTAACGGAACGCAAGGAAGGCAAGGGAAAGCAAGGGAAGGCAAGGGTAACGGAAGGAACGGCACGGCAAGGGGTAACAAGGCTAAGGCACGACAACGCAGGGCTAGGCAATGCACGGCAAGGCAAGGAAAGGGTAACGCAGGGGAAGGCACGGTCAGGTGAGGCAAGGATAAGGCACGACAATGCAAGGCTAGGCAATGCACGGCAAGGCAAGGAAAGAGTAACGGAAGGAAAGGAAGGCAAGGCAAAGCCAGGCAAGGCAAGTGTAACAAAAGGTACGCAATAGCAAGGGGAAACAAGGCTAAGGCACGACAACACACGGCTAGGAAATGCACGGCAAGGCAAGGAAAGGGTAACGCAAGGCAAGGCACGGTGAGGCTAGGCAAGGCTAATGCACGACAACGCAAGGCTAGGCAATGCACGACAATGCAAGGAAAGCTTAAAGCAAAGGAAGGCACGGTCAGGCGAGATAAGGCTAAGGCACGACAACGCAAGGCTAGGCAATGCACGGAAGGCAAGCAAAGAGTAACGGAAGGTAAGGAAGGCAAGGGAAAGCAAAGAAAGGCAAGTGTAACGGAAGGAACGACACGGCAAGGGGAAACAAGGCTAAGGCACGACAACGCACGCTAGGCAATGCACGGCAAGGCAAGGAAAGGGTAACGCATGGGAAAGTCACGGTCAGGCGAGGCAAGGCTAAGGAAAGCCAACGCAAGGCTAGGCAATGCACGGAAAGAAAGCAAGGAGTAACGGAATGCAAGGAAGGAAAGGGAAAGCAAGGGAAGGCAAGGGTAACGGAAGGAACGGCACGGCAAGGGGAATCAAGGCTAAGGCACGACAACGCACGCTAGGCAATGCACGGCAAGGCAAGGAAAGGGTAACGCAGGGGAAAGCACGGTCAGGCGAGGCAAGGCTAAGGCATGACAACGCAAGGCTAGGGAATGCACGGAAAGCAAGCAAATAGTAACGGAACGCAAGGAAGGCAAGGGAAAGCAAGGGAAGCCAAGGGTATCGGAAGGAACGGCACGGATAGGGGTAACAAGGCTAAGGCACGACAACGCAGGGCTAGGCAATGCACGGCAAGGCAAGCAAAGAGTAACGGAAGGAAAGGAAGGCAAGGCAAAGCCAGGCAGGGCAAGTGTAACAAAAGGCACGCAACGGCAAGGGGAAACAAGGCTAAGGCACGACAACACACGGCTAGGAAATGCACGGCAAGGCAAGGAAAGGGTAACGCAAGGCAAGGCACGGTGAGGCTAGGCAAGGCTAATGCACGACAACGCAAGGCTAGGCAATGCACGACAATGCAAGTAAAGCTTAAAGCAAAGGAAGGCACGGTCAGGCGAGATAAGGCTAAGGCACGACAACGCAAGGCTAGGCAATGCAGGGAAGGCAAGCAAAGAGTAACGGAAGGTAAGGAAGGCAAGGGAAAGCAAGGAAAGGCAATGGTACCGGAAGGAACGGCACGGCAAGAGGAAACAAGTCTAAGGCACGACAACGCACGCTAGGCAATGCACGGCAAGGCAAGGAAAGGGTAACGCATGGGAAAGCACGGTCAGGCGAGGCAAGGCTAAGGCACGACAACGCAAGGCTTGGCAATGCACGGAAGGCAAGCAAAGACTAACGGAAGGTAAGGAAGGCAAGGGAAAGCAAAGAAAGGCAAGTGTAACGGAAGGAACGGCACGGCAAGGGGAAACAAGGCTAAGGCACGACAACGCACGCTAGGCAATGCACGGCAAGGCAAGGAAAGGGTAACGCATGGGAAAGCACGGTCAGGCGAGGCAAGGCTAAGGAAAGCCAACGCAAGGCTAGGCAAAGCACGGAAAGTAAGCAAGGAGTAACGGAATGCAAGGAAGGAAAGGGAAAGCAAAGAAAGGCAAGTGTAACGGAAGGAACGGCACGGCAAGGGGAAACAAGGCTAAGGCACGATAAGGCACGGCTAGGCAATGCACGGCAAGGCAAGCAAAGGGTAACGCAAGGAAAGGCACGGTGAGGCTAGGCAAGGCTAATGCACGAAAACGCAAGGCTAGGCGATGCACGACAATGCAAGGAAAGCTTAAAGCAAAGGAAGGCAAGGTCAGGCGAGATAAGGTTAAGGCACGACAACGCAAGGCTAGGAAATTCAGGGAAGGCAAGCAAAGAGTAACGGAAGGTAAGCAAGGCAAGGAAAAGGAAGGAAAGGCCAGGGTAATGGAAGGAACGGCACGGCAAGGGGTAACAAGGCTAAGGCACGACAACGCAGGGCTAGGCAATGCACGACAATGCAAGGAAAGCTTAAAGCAAAGGAAGGCACGGTCAGGCGAGATAAGGCTAAGGCACGACAACGCAAGGCTAGGCAATGCACGGAAAGCAAGCAAAGAGTAACGGAACGCAAGGAAGGCAAGGGAAAGCAAGGGAAGGCAAGGGTTACGGAAGGAACGGCACGGCAAGGGGTAACAAGGCTAAGGCACGGCAACGCAGGGTTAGGCAATGCACGGCAAGGCAAGGAAATGGTAACGCAGGGGAAGGCACGGTCAGGTGAGGCAAGGATAAGGCACGACAATGCAAGGCTAGGCAATGCACGGCAAGGCACGGTGAGGCTAGGCAAGGCTAATGCACGACAACGCAAGGCTAGGCAATGCACGACAATGCAAGTAAGGCTTAATGCAAAGGAAGGCACGGTCAGGCGAGATAAGGCTAAGGCACGACAACGCAAGGCTAGGCAATGCACGGAAAGCAAGCAAAGAGTAACGGAACGCAAGGAAGGCAAGGGAAAGCAAGGGAAGGCAAGGGTAACGGAAGGAACGGCACGGCAAGGGGTAACAAGTCTAAGGCACGACACCGAACGCTAGGCAATGAACGGCAAGGCAAGGAAAGGGTAACGGATGGGAAAGTACGGTCAGGCGAGGCAAGGCTAAGGCACGACAACGCAGGGCTAGGCAATGCACGGCAAGGCAAGCAAAGAGTAACGGAAGGAAAGGAAGGCAAGGCAAAGCCAGGCAAGGCAAGTGTAACAAAAGGCACGCAACGGCAAGGGGAAACAAGGCTAAGGCACGACAACACACGGCTAGGAAATGCACGGCAAGGCAAGGAAAGGGTAACGCAAGGCAAGGCACGGTGAGGCTAGGCAAGGCTAATGCACGACAACGCAAGGCTAGGCAATGCACGACAATGCAAGTAAAGCTTAAAGCAAAGGAAGGCACGGTCAGGCGAGATAAGGCTAAGGCACGACAACGCAAGGCTAGGCAATGCAGGGAAGGCAAGCAAAGAGTAACGGAAGGTAAGGAAGGCAAGGGAAAGCAAGGAAAGGCAATGGTACCGGAAGGAACGGCACGGCAAGGGGAAACAAGTCTAAGGCACGACAACGCACGCTAGGCAATGCACGGCAAGGCAAGGAAAGGGTAACGCATGGGAAAGCACGGTCAGGCGAGGCAAGGCTAAGGCACGACAACGCAAGGCTTGGCAATGCACGGAAGGCAAGCAAAGAGTAACGGAAGGTAAGGAAGGCAAGGGAAAGCAAAGAAAGGCAAGTGTAACGGAAGGAACGGCACGGCAAGGGGAAACAAGGCTAAGGCACGACAACGCACGCTAGGCAATGCACGGCAAGGCAAGGAAAAGGTTACGCATGGGAAAGCACGGTCAGGCGAGGCAAGGCTAAGGAAAGCCAACGCAAGGCTAGGCAAAGCACGGAAAGTAAGCAAGGAGTAACGGAATGCAAGGAAGGAAAGGGAAAGCAAAGAAAGGCAAGTGTAACGGAAGGAACGGCACGGCAAGGGGAAACAAGGCTAAGGCACGACAAGGAACGGCTAGGCAATGCACGGCAAGGCAAGCAAAGGGTAACGCAAGGAAAGGCACGGTGAGGCTAGGCAAGGCTAATGCACGAAAACGCAAGGCTAGGCGATGCACGACAATGCAAGGAAAGCTTAAAGCAAAGGAAGGCAAGGTCAGGCGAGATAAGGTTAAGGCACGACAACGCAAGGCTAGGAAATTCAGGGAAGGCAAGCAAAGAGTAACGGAAGGTAAGCAAGGCAAGGAAAAGGAAGGAAAGGCCAGGGTAATGGAAGGAACGGCACGGCAAGGGGTAACAAGGCTAAGGCACGACAACGCAGGGCTAGGCAATGCACGACAATGCAAGGAAAGCTTAAAGCAAAGGAAGGCACGGTCAGGCGAGATAAGGCTAAGGCACGACAACGCAAGGCTAGGCAATGCACGGAAAGCAAGCAAAGAGTAACGGAACGCAAGGAAGGCAAGGGAAAGCAAGGGAAGGCAAGGGTTACGGAAGGAACGGCACGGCAAGGGGTAACAAGGCTAAGGCACGGCAACGCAGGGTTAGGCAATGCACGGCAAGGCAAGGAAAGGGTAACGCAGGGGAAGTCACGGTCAGGTGAGGCAAGGATAAGGCACGACAATGCAAGGCTAGGCAATGCACGGCAAGGCAAGGAAAGAGTAACGCAAGGCAAGGCACGGTGAGGCTAGGCAAGGCTAATGCACGACAACGCAAGGCTAGGCAATGCACGACAATGCAAGTAAAGCTTAATGCAAAGGAAGGCACGGTCAGGCGAGATAAGGCTAAGGCACGACAACGCAAGGCTAGGCAATGCACGGAAAGCAAGCAAAGAGTAACGGAACGCAAGGAAGGCAAGGGAAAGCAAGGGAAGGCAAGGGTAACGGAAGGAACGGCACGGCAAGGGGTAACAAGGCTAAGGCACGACAACGCAGGGCTAGGCAATGCACGGGAAGGCAAGGAAAGAGTAACGGAAGGAAAGGAAGGCAAGGCAAAGTCAGGCAAGGCAAGTGTAACAAAAGGCACGCAACGGCAAGGGGAAACAAGGCTAAGGCACGACAACACACGGCTAGGAAATGCACGGCAAGGCAAGGAAAGGGTAACGCAAGGCAAGGCACGGTGAGGCTAGGCAAGGCTAATGCACGACAACGCAAGGCTAGGCAATGCACGACAATGCAAGGAAAGCTTAAAGCAAAGGAAGGCACGGTCAGGCGAGATAAGGCTAAGGCACGACAACGCAAGGCTAGGCAATGCACGGAAGGCAAGCAAAGAGTAACGGAAGGTAAGGAAGGCAAGGGAAAGGAAGGAAAGGCAAGTGTAACGGAAGGAACGACACGGCAAGGGGAAACAAGGCTAAGGCACGACAACGCACGCTAGGCAATGCACGGCAAGGCAAGGAAAGGGTAACGCATGGGAAAGCACGGTCAGGCTAGGCAAGGCTAAGGCACGACAACGCAAGGCTAGGCAATGCACGGAAAGCAAGCAAAGAGTAACGGAACGCAAGGAAGGCAAGGGAAAGCAAGGGAAGGCAAGGGTAACGGAAGGAACGGCACGCCAATGGGTAAGAAGGCTAAGGCACGACAACGCAGGGTTAGGCAATGCACGGCAAGGGAAGGAAAGGGTAACGCAGGGGAAGGCACGGTCAGGTGAGGCAAGGATAAGGCACGACAATGCAAGGCTAGGCAATGCACGGCAAGGCAAGGAAAGAGTAACGGAAGGAAAGGAAGGCAAGTCAAAGCCAGGCAAGGCAAGTGTAACAAAAGGCACGCCACGGCAAGGGGAATCAAGTCTAAGGCACGACAACGCACGGCTAGGCAATGCACGGCAAGGCAAGGAAAGGGTAACGCAAGGCAAGGCACGGTGAGGCTAGGCAAGGCTAATGCACGACAACGCAAGGCTAGGCAATGCACGACAATGCAAGTAAAGCTTAAAGCAAAGGAAGGCACGGTCAGGCGAGATAAGGCTAAGGCACGACAACGCAAGGCTAGGCAATGCACGGAAAGCAAGCAAAGAGTAACGGAAGGTAAGGAAGGCAAGGGAAAGCAAAGAAAGGCAAGTGTAACGGAAGGAACGGCACGGCAAGGGGAAACAAGGCTAAGGCACGACAACGCACGCTAGGCAAAGCACGGCAAGGCAAGGAAAGGGTAACGCATGGGAAAGCACGGTCAGGCGAGGCAAGCCTAAGGCATGACAACGCAAGGCTAGGCAATGCACGGAAAGCAAGCAAAGAGTAACGGAACGCAAGGAAGACAAGGGAAAGCAAGGGAAGGCAAGGGTAACGGAAGGAACGGCACGGCAAGGGGTAACAAGGCTAAGGCACGACAACGCAGGGCTAGGCAATGCACGGCAAGGCAAGGAAAGAGTAACGGAAGGAAAGGAAGGCAAGGCAAAGCCAGGCAAGGCAAGTGTAACAAAAGGCACGCAACGGCAAGGGGAAACAAGGCTAAGGCACGACAACACACGGCTAGGAAATGCACGGCAAGGCAAGGAAAGGGTAACGCAAGGGAAGGCACGGTGAGGCTAGGCAAGGCTAATGCACGACAACGCAAGGCTAGGCAATGCACGACAATGCAAGTAAAGCTTAAAACAAAGGAAGGCACGGTCAGGCGAGATAAGGCTAAGGCACGACAACGCAAGGCTAGGCAATGCAGGGAAGGCAAGCAAAGAGTAACAGAAGGTAAGGAAGGCAAGGGAAAGCAAGGAAAGGCAATGGTAACGGAAGGAACGGCACGGCAAGGGGAAACAAGTCTAAGGTACGACAACGCACGCTAGGCAATACACGGCAGGGCAAGGAAAGGGTAACGCATGGGAAAGCACGGTCAGGCGAGGCAAGCCTAAGGCATGACAACGCAAGGCTAGGCAATGCACGGAAAGCAAGCAAAGAGTAACGGAACGCAAGGAAGGCAAGGGAAAGCAAGGGAAGGCAAGGGTAACGGAAGGAACGGCACGGCACGGGGTAACAAGGCTAAGGCACGACAACGCAGGGCTAGGCAATGCACGGAAGGCAAGCAAAGAGTAACGGAACGCAAGGAAGGCAAGGGAAAGCAAGGAAAGGCAAGTGTAACGGAAGGAACGGCACGGCAAGGGGAAAGAAGGCTAAGGCACGACAACGCACGCTAGGCAATGCACGGCAAGGCAAGGAAAGGGTAACGCAGGGGAAGGCACGGTCAGGTGAGGCAAGGAGAAGGCACGACAATGCAAGGCTAGGCAATGCACGGCAAGGCAAGGAAAGAGTAACGGAAGGAAAGGAAGGCAAGGCAAAGCCAGGAAAGGCAAGTGTAACAAAAGGCACGCCACGGCAAGGGGAATCAAGGCTAAGGCACGACAACGCACGGCTACGCAATGCACGGCAAGGCAAGGAAAGGGTAACGCAAGGCAAGGCACGGTGAGGCTAGGCAAGGCTAATGCACGACAACGCAAGGCTAGGCAATGCACGACATTGCAAGGAAAGCTTAAAGCAAAGGAAGGCACGGTCAGGCGAGATAAGGCTAAGGCACGACAACGCAAGGCTAGGCAATGCAGGGAAGGGAAGCAAAGAGTAACGGAAGGTAAGCAAGGCAAGGAAAAGCAAGGAAAGGCAAGGGTAACGGAAGGAATTGCACGGCAAGGGGAAACAAGGCTAAGGCACGGCAACGCAGGCTGGGCAATGCACGGCAAGGCAAGGAAAGGGTAACGCATGGGAAAGCACGTTCAGGCGAGGCAAGGCTAAGGCACGACAACGCAAGGCTAGGCAATGCACGGAAGGCAAGCAAAGAGTAACGGAAGTTAAGGAAGGCAAGGGAAAGCAAAGAAAGGCAAGTGTAACGGAAGGAACTGCACGGCAAGGGGAAACAAGGCTAAGGCACGACAACGCACGGCTAGGCAATGCACGGCAAGGCAAGCAAAGGGTAACGCAAGGCAATGCACGGTGAGGCTAGACAAGGCTAATGCACGAAAACGCAAGGCTAGGCAATGCACGACAATGCAAGGAAAGCTTAAAGCAAAGGAAGGCAAGGTCAGGCGAGATAAGGCAAAGGCACGACAACGCAAGGCTAGGCAATTCAGGGAAGGCAAGCAAAGAGTAACGGAAGGTAAGGAAGGCAAGGAAAAGCAAGGAAAGGCAAGGGTAACGGAAGGAACGGCACGGCAAGGGGGAACAAGTCTAAGGCACGACACCGAACGCTAGGCAATGAACGGCAAGGCAAGGAAAGGGTAACGCATGGGAAAGCACGGTCAAGCGAGGCAAGGCTAAGGCACGACAACGCAAGGCTAGGCAATGCACGGAAGGCAAGCAAAGAGTAACGGAAGGTAAGGAAGGCAAGGGAAAGCAAGGAAAGGCAAGTGTAACGGAAGGAACGGCACGGCAAGGGGAAACAAGGCTAAGGCACGACAACGCACGCTAGGCAATGCACGGCAAGGCAAGGAAAGGGTAACGCATGGGAAAGCACGGTCAGGCGAGGCAAGGCTAAGGCATGACAACGCAAGGCTAGGCAATGCACGGAAAGCAAGCAAAGAGTAAGGGAACGCAAGGAAGGCAAGGGAAAGCAAGGGAAGGCAAGGGTAACGGAAGGAACGGCACGGCAAGGGGTAACAAGGCTAAGGCACGACAACGCAGGGCTAGGCAATGCACGGCAAGGCAAGGAAAGGGTCACGCAGGGGAAGGCACGGTCAGGTGAGGCAAGGATAAGGCACGACAACGCAAGGCTAGGCAATGCACGACAATGCAAGGAAAGCTTAAAGCAAAGGAAGGCACGGTAAGGCGAGATAAGGCTAAGGCACGACAACGCAAGGCTAGGCAATGCACGGAAGGCAAGCAAAGAGTAACGGAAGGTAAGGAAGGCAAGGGAAAGCAAAGAAAGGCAAGTGTAACGGAAGGAACGGCACGGCAAGGGGAAACAAGGCTAAGGCACGACAACGCACGCTAGGCAATGCACGGCAAGGCAAGGAAAGGGTAACGCATGGGAAAGCACGGTCAGGCGAGGCAAGCCTAAGGCATGACAACGCAAGGCTAGGCAATGCACGGAAAGCAAGCAAAGAGGAACGGAACGCAAGGAAGGCAAGGGAAAGCAAGGGAAGGCAAGGGTAACGGAAGGAACGGCACGGCAAGGGGTAACAAGGCTAAGGCACGACAACGCAGGGCTAGGCAATGCACGGCAAGGCAAGGAAAGAGTAACGGAAGGAAAGGAAGGCAAGGCAAAGCCAGGCAAGGCAAGTGTAACAAAAGGCACGCAACGGCAAGGGGAAACAAGGCTAAGGCACGACAACACACGGCTAGGAAATGCACGGCAAGGCAAGGAAAGGGTAACTCAAGGCAAGGCACGGTGAGGCTAGGCAAGGCTAATGCACGACAACGCAAGGCTAGGCAATGCACGACAATGCAAGTAAAGCTTAAAGCAAAGGAAGGCACGGTCAGGCGAGATAAGGCTAAGGCACGACAACGCAAGGCTAGGCAATGCACGGAAGGCAAGCAAAGAGTAACGGAAGGTAAGGAAGGCAAGGGAAAGCAAAGAAAGGCAAGTGTAACGGAAGGAACGACACGGCAAGGGGAAACAAGGCTAAGGCACGACAACGCACGCTAGGCAATGCACGGCAAGGCAAGGAAAGGGTAACGCATGGGAAAGCACGGTCAGGCGAGGCAAGGCTAAGGAAAGCCAACGCAAGGCTAGGCAATGCACGGAAAGAAAGCAAGGAGTAACGGAATGCAAGGGAGGAAAGGGAAAGCAAGGGAAGGCAAGGGTAACGGAAGGAACGGCACGGCAAGGGGAAACAAGGCTAAGGCACGACAACGCACGCTAGGCAATGCACGGCAAGGCAAGGAAAGGGTAACGCATGGGAAGGCACGGTCAGGTGAGGCAAGGCTAAGGCACGACAACGCAAGGCTAGGCAATGCACGGAAGGCAAGCAAAGAGTAACGGAAGGTAAGGAAGGCAAGGGAAAGGAAGGAAAGGCAAGTGTATCGGAAGGAACGGCACGGCAAGGGGAAACAAGGCTAAGGCACGACAACGCACGGCTAGGCAATGCACGGAAAGGCAAGGAAAGGGTAACGCATGGGAAAGCACGGTCAGGCGATGCAAGGCTAAGGCATGACAACGCAAGGCTAGGCAATGCACGGAAAGCAAGCAAAGAGTAACGGAACGCAAGGAAGGCAAGGGAAAGCAAGGGAAGGCACGGGTAACGGAAGGAACGGCACGGTAAGGGGTAACAAGTCTAAGGCACGGCAACGCAGGGCTAGGCAATGCACGGCAAGGCAAGGAAAGGGTAACGCAGGGGAAGGCACGGTCAGGTGAGGCAAGGATAAGGCACGACAATGCAAGGCTAGGCAATGCACGGCAAGGCAAGGAAAGAGTAACGGAAGGAAAGGAAGGCAAGTCAAAGCCAGGAAAGGCAAGTGTAACAAAAGGCACGCCACGGCAAGGGGAAACAAGGCTAAGGCACGACAACGCACGGCTAAGCAATGCACGGCAAGGCAAGGAAAGGGTAACGCAAGGCAAGGCACAGTGAGGCTAGGCAAGGCTAATGCACGACAACGCAAGGCTAGGCAATGCACGACAATGCAAGGAAAGCTTAAAGCAAAGGAAGGCACGGTCAGGCGAGATAAGGCTATGGCACGACAACGCAAGGCTAGGCAATGCAGGGAAGGGAAGCAAAGAGTAACGGAAGGTAAGCAAGGCAAGGAAAAGCAAGGAAAGGCAAGGGTACCGGAAGGAATTGCACGGCAAGGGGAAACAAGGCTAAGGCACGGCAACGCAGGCTGGGCAATGCACGGCAAGGCAAGGAAAGGGTAACGCATGGGAAAGCACGTTCAGGCGAGGCAAGGCTAAGGCATGACAACGCAAGGCTTGGCAATGCACGGAAGGCAAGCAAAGACTAACGGAAGGTAAGGAAGGCAAGGGAAAGCAAAGAAAGGCAAGTGTAACGGAAGGAACGGCACGGCAAGGGGAAACAAGGCTAAGGCACGACAACGCACGCTAGGCAATGCACGGCAAGGCAAGGAAAGGGTAACGCATGGGAAAGCACGGTCAGGCGAGGCAAGGCTAAGGAAAGCCAACGCAAGGCTAGGCAAAGCACGGAAAGTAAGCAAGGAGTAACGGAATGCAAGGAAGGAAAGGGAAAGCAAAGAAAGGCAAGTGTAACGGAAGGAACGGCACGGCAAGGGGAAACAAGGCTAAGGCACGACAAGGCACGGCTAGGCAATGCACGGCAAGGCAAGCAAAGGGTAACGCAAGGAAAGGCACGGTGAGGCTAGGCAAGGCTAATGCACGAAAACGCAAGGCTAGGCGATGCACGACAATGCAAGGAAAGCTTAAAGCAAAGGAAGGCAAGGTCAGGCGAGATAAGGTTAAGGCACGACAACGCAAGGCTAGGAAATTCAGGGAAGGCAAGCAAAGAGTAACGGAAGGTAAGCAAGGCAAGGAAAAGGAAGGAAATGCCAGGGTAATGGAAGGAACGGCACGGCAAGGGGTAACAAGGCTAAGGCACGACAACGCAGGGCTAGGCAATGCACGACAATGCAAGGAAAGCTTAAAGCAAAGGAAGGCACGGTCAGGCGAGATAAGGCTAAGGCACGACAACGCAAGGCTAGGCAATGCACGGAAAGCAAGCAAAGAGTAACGGAACGCAAGGAAGGCAAGGGAAAGCAAGGGAAGGCAAGGGTTACGGAAGGAACGGCACGGCAAGGGGTAACAAGGCTAAGGCACGGCAACGCAGGGTTAGGCAATGCACGGCAAGGCAAGGAAAGGGTAACGCAGGGGAAGGCACGGTCAGGTGAGGCAAGGATAAGGCACGACAATGCAAGGCTAGGCAATGCACGGCAAGGCAAGGAAAGAGTAACGCAAGGCAAGGCACGGTGAGGCTAGGCAAGGCTAATGCACGACAACGCAAGGCTAGGCAATGCACGACAATGCAAGGAAAGCTTAAAGTAAAGGAAGGCACGGTCAGGCGAGATAAGGCTAAGGCACGACAACGCAAGGCTAGGCAATGCAGGGAAGGGAAGCAAAGAGTAACGGAAGGTAAGGAAGGCAAGGGAAAGCAAGGAAAGGCAAGTGTAACGGAAGGAACGGCACGGCAAGGGGAAACAAGGCTAAGGCACGACAACGCACGGCTAGGCAATGCACGGAAAGGCAAGGAAAGGGTAACGCATGGGAAAGCACGGTCAGGCGATGCAAGGCTAAGGCATGACAACGCAAGGCTAGGCAATGCACGGAAAGCAAGCAAAGAGTAACGGAACGCAAGGAAGGCAAGGGAAAGCAAGGGAAGGCACGGGTAACGGAAGGAACGGCACGGTAAGGGGTAACAAGTCTAAGGCACGGCAACGCAGGGCTAGGCAATGCACGGCAAGGCAAGGAAAGGGTAACGCAGGGGAAGGCACGGTCAGGTGAGGCAAGGATAAGGCACGACAATGCAAGGCTAGGCAATGCACGGCAAGGCAAGGAAAGAGTAACGGAAGGAAAGGAAGGCAAGTCAAAGCCAGGAAAGGCAAGTGTAACAAAAGGCACGCCACGGCAAGGGGAAACAAGGCTAAGGCACGACAACGCACGGCTAGGCAATGCACGGCAAGGCAAGGAAAGGGTAACGCAAGGCAAGGCACAGTGAGGCTAGGCAAGGCTAATGCACGACAACGCAAGGCTAGGCAATGCACGACAATGCAAGGAAAGCTTAAAGCAAAGGAAGGCACGGTCAGGCGAGATAAGGCTATGGCACGACAACGCAAGGCTAGGCAATGCAGGGAAGGGAAGCAAAGAGTAACGGAAGGTAAGCAAGGCAAGGAAAAGCAAGGAAAGGCAAGGGTACCGGAAGGAATTGCACGGCAAGGGGAAACAAGGCTAAGGCACGGCAACGCAGGCTGGGCAATGCACGGCAAGGCAAGGAAAGGGTAACGCATGGGAAAGCACGTTCAGGCGAGGCAAGGCTAAGGCACGACAACGCAAGGCTAGGCAATGCACGGAAGGCAAGCAAAGAGTAACGGAAGGTAAGGAAGGCAAGGGAAAGCAAAGAAAGGCAAGTGTAACGGAAGGAACTGCACGGCAAGGGGAAACAAGGCTAAGGCACGACAACGCACGGCTAGGCAATGCACGGCAAGGCAAGCAAAGGGTAACGCAAGGCAATGCACGGTGAGGCTAGACAATGGTAATGCACGAAAACGCAAGGCTAGGCAATGCACGACAATGCAAGGAAAGCTTAAAGCAAAGGAAGGCAAGGTCAGGCGAGATAAGGCAAAGGCACGACAACGCAAGGCTAGGCAATTCAGGGAAGGCAAGCACAGAGTAACGGAAGGTAAGGAAGGCAAGGAAAAGCAAGGAAAGGCAAGGGTAACGGAAGGAACGGCACGGCAAGGGGGAACAAGTCTAAGGCACGACACCGAACGCTAGGCAATGAACGGCAAGGGAAGGAAAGGGTAACGCATGGGAAAGCACGGTCAGGCGAGGCAAGGCTAAGGCACGACAACGCAAGGCTAGGCAATGCACGGAAGGCAAGCAAAGAGTAACGGAAGGTAAGGAAGGCAAGGGAAAGCAAGGAAAGGCAAGTGTAACGGAAGGAACGGCACGGCAAGGGGAAACAAGGCTAAGGCACGACAACGCACGGTAGGCAATGCACGGCAAGGCAAGGAAAGGGTAACGCATGGGAAAGCACGGTCAGGCGAGGCAAGGCTAAGGCATGACAACGCAAGGCTAGGCAATGCACGGAAAGGAAGCAAAGAGTAACGGAACGCAAGGAAGGCAAGGGAAAGCAAAGGAAGGCAAGGGTAACGGAAGGAACGGCACGGCAAGGGGTAACAAGGCTAAGGCACGACAACGCAGGGCTAGGCAATGCACGGCAAGGCAAGGAAAGGGTAACGCAGGGGAATGCACGGTCAGGTGAGGCAAGGCTAAGGCACGACAACGCAAGGCTAGGCAATGCACGGAAGGCAAGCAAAGAGTAACGGAAGGTAAGGAAGGCAAGGGAAAGGAAGGAAAGGCAAGTGTAACGGAAGGAACGGCACGGCAAGGGGAAACAAGGCTAAGGCACGACAACGCACGGCTAGGCAATGCACGGAAAGGCAAGGAAAGGGTAACGCATGGGAAAGCACGGTCAGGCGATGCAAGGCTAAGGCATGACAACGCAAGGCTAGGCAATGCACGGAAAGCAAGCAAAGAGTAACGGAACGCAAGGAAGGCAAGGGAAAGCAAGGGAAGGCACGGGTAACGGAAGGAACGGCACGGTAAGGGGTAACAAGTCTAAGGCACGGCAACGCAGGGCTAGGCAATGCACGGCAAGGCAAGGAAAGGGTAACGCAGGGGAAGGCACGGTCAGGTGAGGCAAGGATAAGGCACGACAATGCAAGGCTAGGCAATGCACGGCAAGGCAAGGAAAGAGTAACGGAAGGAAAGGAAGGCAAGTCAAAGCCAGGAAAGGCAAGTGTAACAAAAGGCACGCCACGGCAAGGGGAAACAAGGCTAAGGCACGACAACGCACGGCTAGGCAATGCACGGCAAGGCAAGGAAAGGGTAACGCAAGGCAAGGCACAGTGAGGCTAGGCAAGGCTAATGCACGACAACGCAAGGCTAGGCAATGCACGACAATGCAAGGAAAGCTTAAAGCAAAGGAAGGCACGGTCAGGCGAGATAAGGCTATGGCACGACAACGCAAGGCTAGGCAATGCAGGGAAGGGAAGCAAAGAGTAACGGAAGGTAAGCAAGGCAAGGAAAAGCAAGGAAAGGCAAGGGTACCGGAAGGAATTGCACGGCAAGGGGAAACAAGGCTAAGGCACGGCAACGCAGGCTGGGCAATGCACGGCAAGGCAAGGAAAGGGTAACGCATGGGAAAGCACGTTCAGGCGAGGCAAGGCTAAGGCACGACAACGCAAGGCTAGGCAATGCACGGAAGGCAAGCAAAGAGTAACGGAAGGTAAGGAAGGCAAGGGAAAGCAAAGAAAGGCAAGTGTAAAGGAAGGAACTGCACGGCAAGGGGAAACAAGGCTAAGGCACGACAACGCACGGCTAGGCAATGCACGGCAAGGCAAGCAAAGGGTAACGCAAGGCAATGCACGGTGAGGCTAGACAATGCTAATGCACGAAAACGCAAGGCTAGGCAATGCACGACAATGCAAGGAAAGCTTAAAGCAAAGGAAGGCAAGGTCAGGCGAGATAAGGCAAAGGCACCACAACGCAAGGCTAGGCAATTCAGGGAAGGCAAGCAAAGAGTAACGGAAGGTAAGGAAGGCAAGGAAAAGCAAGGAAAGGCAAGGGTAACGGAAGGAACGGCACGGCAAGGGGGAACAAGTCTAAGGCACGACACCGAACGCTAGGCAATGAACGGCAAGGGAAGGAAAGGGTAACGCATGGGAAAGCACGGTCAGGCGAGGCAAGGCTAAGGCACGACAACGCAAGGCTAGGCAATGCACGGAAGGCAAGCAAAGAGTAACGGAAGGTAAAGAAGGCAAGGGAAAGCAAGGAAAGGCAAGTGTAACGGAAGGAACGGCACGGCAAGGGGAAACAAGGCTAAGGCACGACAACGCACGCTAGGCAATGCACGGCAAGGCAAGGAAAGGGTAACGCATGGGAAAGCACGGTGAGGCGAGGCAAGGCTAAGGCATGACAACGCAAGGCTAGGCAATGGACGGAAAGGAAGCAAAGAGTAACGGAACGCAAGGAAGGCAAGGGAAAGCAAGGGAAGGCAAGGGTAACGGAAGGAACGGCACGGCAAGGGGTAAGAAGGCTAAGGCACGACAACGCAGGGCTAGGCAATGCACGGGAAGGCAAGGAAAGGGTAACGCAGGGGAAGGCACGGTCAGGTGAGGCAAGGATAAGGCACGACAATGCAAGGCTAGGCAATGCACGGCAAGGCAAGTAAAGAGTAACGGAAGGAAAGGAATGCAAGGCAAAGCCAGGCAAGGCAAGTGTAACAAAAGGCACGCCACGGCAAGGGGAATCAAGGCTAAGGCACGACAACGCACGGCTAGGCAATGCACGGCAAGGCAAGGAAAGGGTAACGCAAGGCAAGGCACGGTGAGGCTAGGCAAGGCTAATGCACGACAACGCAAGGCTAGGCAATGCACGACAATGCAAGGAAAGCTTAAAGCAAAGGAAGGCACGGTCAGGCGAGATAAGGCTAAGGCACGACAACGCAAGGCTAGGCAATGCACAGAAGGCAAGCAAAGAGTAACGGAAGGTAAGGAAGGCAAGGGAAAGCAAAGAAAGGCAAGTGTAACGGAAGGAACGGCACGGCAAGGGGAAACAAGGCTAAGGCACGACAAGGCACGGCTAGGCAATGCACGGCAAGGCAAGCAAAGGGTAACGCAAGGAAAGGCACGGTGAGGCTAGGCAAGGCTAATGCACGAAAACGCAAGGCTAGGCGATGCACGACAATGCAAGGAAAGCTTAAAGCAAAGGAAGGCAAGGTCAGGCGAGATAAGGTTAAGGCACGACAACGCAAGGCTAGGAAATTCAGGGAAGGCAAGCAAAGAGTAACGGAAGGTAAGCAAGGCAAGGAAAAGGAAGGAAAGGCCAGGGTAATGGAAGGAACGGCACGGCAAGGTGTAACAAGGCTAAGGCACGACAACGCAAGGCTAGGCAATGCACGGAAAGCAAGCAAAGAGTAACGGAACGCAAGGAAGGCAAGGGAAAGCAAGGGAAGGCAAGGGTAACGGAAGGAACGGCACGGCAAGGGGTAACAAGGCTAAGGCACGACAACGCAGGGCTAGGCAATGCACGGCAAGGCAAGGAAAGGGTAACGCAGGGGAAAGCACGGTCAGGTGAGGCAAGGATAAGGCACGACAATGCAAGGCTAGGCAATGCACGGCAAGGCAAGGAAAGAGTAACGGAAGGAAAGGAAGGCAAGTCAAAGCCAGGAAAGGCAAGTGTAACAAAATGCACGCCACGGCAAGGGGAAACAAGGCTAAGACACGACAACGCACGGCTAGGCAATGCACGGCAAGGCAAGGAAAGGGTAACGCAAGGCAAGGCACGGTGAGGCTAGGCAAGGCTAATGCACGACAACGCAAGGCTAGGCAATGCACGACAATGCAAGGAAAGCTTAAAGCAAAGGAAGGCACGGTCAGGCGAGATAAGGCTAAGGCACGACAACGCAAGGCTAGGCAATGCAGGGAAGGGAAGCAAAGAGTAACGGAAGGTAACGAAAGCAAGGGAAAGCAAAGAAAGGCAAGTGTAACGGAAGGAACGGCACGGCAAGGGGAAACAAGGCTACGGCACGACAACGCACGCTAGGCAATGCACGGCAAGGCAAGGAAAGGGTAACGCATGGGAAAGCACGGTCAGGCGAGGCAAGCCTAAGGCATGACAACGCAAGGCTAGGCAATGCACGGAAAGCAAGCAAAGAGGAACGGAACGCAAGGAAGGCAAGGGAAAGCAAGGGAAGGCAAGGGTAACGGAAGGAACGGCACGGCAAGGGGTAACAAGGCTAAGGCACGACAACGCAGGGCTAGGCAATGCACGGCAAGGCAAGGAAAGAGTAACGGAAGGAAAGGAAGGCAAGGCAAAGCCAGGCAAGGCAAGTGTAACAAAAGGCACGCAACGGCAAGGGGAAACAAGGCTAAGGCACGACAACACACGGCTAGGAAATGCACGGCAAGGCAAGGAAAGGGTAACGCAAGGCAAGGCACGGTGAGGCTAGGCAAGGCTAATGCACGACAACGCAAGGCTAGGCAATGCACGACAATGCAAGTAAAGCTTAAAGCAAAGGAAGGCACGGTCAGGCGAGATAAGGCGAAGGCACGACAACGCAAGGCTAGGCAATGCAGGGAAGGCAAGCAAAGAGTAACGGAAGGTAAGGAAGGCAAGGGAAAGCAAGGAAAGGCAATGGTACCGGAAGGAACGGCACGGCAAGGGGAAACAAGTCTAAGGCACGACAACGCACGCTAGGCAATGCACGGCAAGGCAAGGAAAGGGTAACGCATGGGAAAGCACGGTCAGGCGAGGCAAGGCTAAGGCACGACAACGCAAGGCTTGGCAATGCACGGAAGGCAAGCAAAGAGTAACGGAAGGTACGGAAGGCAAGGGAAAGCAAGGGAAGGCAAGGGTAACGGAAGGAACGGCACGGCAAGGGGTAACAAGGCTAAGGCACGACAACGCAGGGCTAGGCAATGCACGGCAAGGCAAGGAAAGAGTAACGGAAGGAAAGGAAGGCAAGGCAAAGCCAGGCAAGGCAAGTGTAACAAAAGGCACGCCACGGCAAGGGGAAACAAGGCTAAGGCACGACAACGCACGGCTAGGCAATGCACGGCAAGGCAAGGAAAGGGTAACGCAAGGCAAGGCACAGTGAGGCTAGGCAAGGCTAATGCACGACAACGCAAGGCTAGGCAATGCACGACAATGCAAGGAAAGCTTAAAGCAAAGGAAGGCACGGTCAGGCGAGATAAGGCTATGGCACGACAACGCAAGGCTAGGCAATGCAGGGAAGGCAAGCAAAGAGTAACGGAAGGTAAGCAAGGCAAGGAAAAGCAAGGAAAGGCAAGGGTACCGGAAGGAATTGCACGGCAAGGGGAAACAAGGCTAAGGCACGGCAACGCAGGCTGGGCAATGTACGGCAAGGCAAGGAAAGGGTAACGCATGGGAAAGCACGTTCAGGCGAGGCAAGGCTAAGGCACGACAACGCAAGGCTAGGCAATGCACGGAAGGCAAGCAAAGAGTAACGGAAGGTAAGGAAGGCAAGGGAAAGCAAAGAAAGGCAAGTGTAACGGAAGGAACTGCACGGCAAGGGGAAACAAGGCTAAGGCACGACAACGCACGGCTAGGCAATGCACGGCAAGGCAAGCAAAGGGTAACGCAAGGCAATGCACGGTGAGGCTAGACAATGCTAATGCACGAAAACGCAAGGCTAGGCAATGCACGACAATGCAAGGAAAGCTTAAAGCAAAGGAAGGCAAGGTCAGGCGAGATAAGGCAAAGGCACGACAACGCAAGGCTAGGCAATTCAGGGAATGCAAGCAAAGAGTAACGGAAGGTAAGGAAGGCAAGGGAAAGCAAGGAAAGGCAAGGGTAACGGAAGGAACGGCACGGCAAGGGGGAACAAGTCTAAGGCACGACACCGAACGCTAGGCAATGAACGGCAAGGGAAGGAAAGGGTAACGCATGGGAAAGCACGGTCAGGCGAGGCAAGGCTAAGGCACGACAACGCAAGGCTAGGCAATGCACGGAAGGCAAGCAAAGAGTAACGGAAGGTAAGGAAGGCAAGGGAAAGCAAGGAAAGGCAAGTGTAACGGAAGGAACGGCACGGCAAGGGGAAACAAGGCTAAGGCACGACAACGCACGGTAGGCAATGCACGGCAAGGCAAGGAAAGGGTAACGCATGGGAAAGCACGGTCAGGCGAGGCAAGGCTAAGGCATGACAACGCAAGGCTAGGCAATGGACGGAAAGGAAGCAAAGAGTAACGGAACGCAAGGAAGGCAAGGGAAAGCAAGGGAAGGCAAGGGTAACGGAAGGAACGGCACGGCAAGGGGTAAGAAGGCTAAGGCACGACAACGTAGGGCTAGGCAATGCACGGCAAGGCAAGGAAAGGGTAACGCAGGGGAAGGCACGGTCAGGTGAGGCAAGGATAAGGCACGACAATGCAAGGCTAGGCAATGCACGGCAAGGCAAGTAAAGAGTAACGGAAGGAAAGGAATGCAAGGCAAAGCCAGGCAAGGCAAGTGTAACAAAAGGCACGCCACGGCAAGGGGAATCAAGGCTAAGGCACGACAACGCACGGCTAGGAAATGCACGGCAAGGCAAGGAAAGGGTAACGCAAGGCAAGGCACGGTGAGGCTAGGCAAGGCTAATGCACGACAACGCAAGGCTAGGCAATGCACGACAATGCAAGGAAAGCTTAAAGCAAAGGAAGGCACGGTCAGGCGAGATAAGGCTAAGGCACGACAACGCAAGGCTAGGCAATGCACGGAAGGCAAGCAAAGAGTAACGGAAGGTAAGGAAGGCAAGGGAAAGCAAAGAAAGGCAAGTGTAACGGAAGGAACGGCACGGCAAGGGGAAACAAGGCTAAGGCACGACAAGGCACGGCTAGGCAATGCACGGCAAGGCAAGCAAAGGGTAACGCAAGGAAAGGCACGGTGAGGCTAGGCAAGGCTAATGCACGAAAACGCAAGGCTAGGCGATGCACGACAATGCAAGGAAAGCTTAAAGCAAAGGAAGGCAAGGTCAGGCGAGATAAGGTTAAGGCACGACAACGCAAGGCTAGGAAATTCAGGGAAGGCAAGCAAAGAGTAACGGAAGGTAAGCAAGGCAAGGAAAAGGAAGGAAAGGCCAGGGTAATGGAAGGAACGGCACGGCAAGGGGTAACAAGGCTAAGGCACGACAACGCAGGGCTAGGCAATGCACGACAATGCAAGGAAAGCTTAAAGCAAAGGAAGGCACGGTCAGGCGAGATAAGGCTAAGGCACGACAACGCAAGGCTAGGCAATGCACGGAAAGCAAGCAAAGAGTAACGGAACGCAAGGAAGGCAAGGGAAAGCAAGGGAAGGCAAGGGTTACGGAAGGAACGGCACGGCAAGGGGTAACAAGGCTAAGGCACGGCAACGCAGGGTTAGGCAATGCACGGCAAGGCAAGGAAAGGGTAACGCAGGGGAAGGCACGGTCAGGTGAGGCAAGGATAAGGCACGACAATGCAAGGCTAGGCAATGCACGGCAAGGCAAGGAAAGAGTAACGCAAGGCAAGGCACGGTGAGGCTAGGCAAGGCTTATGCACGACAACGCAAGGCTAGGCAATGCACGACAATGCAAGTAAAGCTTAATGCAAAGGAAGGCACGGTCAGGCGAGATAAGGCTAAGGCACGACAACGCAAGGCTAGGCAATGCACGGAAAGCAAGCAAAGAGTAACGGAACGCAAGGAAGGCAAGGGAAAGCAAGGGAAGGCAAGGGTAACGGAAGGAACGGCACGGCAAGGGGTAACAAGGCTAAGGCACGACAACGCAGGGCTAGGCAATGCACGGCAAGGCAAGGAAAGGGTAACGCAGGGGAAGGCACGGTCAGGTGAGGCAAGGATAAGGCACGACAATGCAAGGCTAGGCAATGCACGGCAAGGCAAGGAAAGAGTAACGGAAGGAAAGGAAGGCAAGGCAAAGCCAGGCAAGGCAAGTGTAACAAAAGGCACGCAACAGCAAGGGGAAACAAGGCTAAGGCACGACAACACACGGCTAGGAAATGCACGGCAAGGCAAGGAAAGGGTAACGCAAGGCAAGGCACGGTGAGGCTAGGCAAGGCTAATGCACGACAACGCAAGGCTAGGCAATGCACGACAATGCAAGGAAAGCTTAAAGCATAGGAAGGCACGGTCAGGCGAGATAAGGCTAAGGCACGACAACGCAAGGCTAGGCAATGCACGGAAGGCAAGCAAAGAGTAACGGAAGGTAAGGAAGGCAAGGGAAAGCAAAGAAAGGCAAGTGTAACGGAAGGAACGACACGGCAAGGGGAAACAAGGCTAAGGCACGACAACGCACGCTAGGCAATGCACGGCAAGGCAAGGAAAGGGTAACGCATGGGAAAGCACGGTCAGGCGAGGCAAGGCTAAGGAAAGCCAACGCAACGCTAGGCAATGCACGGAAAGCAAGCAAGGCGTAACGGAATGCAAGGAAGGAAAGGGAAAGCAAGGGAAGGCAAGGGTAACGGAAGGAACGGCACGGCAAGGGGAATCAAGGCTAAGGCACGACAACGCACGCTAGGCAATGCACGGCAAGGCAAGGAAAGGGTAACGCAGGGGAAAGCACGGTCAGGCGAGGCAAGGCTAAGGCATGACAACGCAAGGCTAGGGAATGCACGGAAAGCAAGCAAATAGTAACGGAACGCAAGGAAGGCAAGGGAAAGCAAGGGAAGCCAAGGGTATCGGAAGGAACGGCACGGATAGGGGTAACAAGGCTAAGGCACGACAACGCAGGGCTAGGCAATGCACGGCAAGGCAAGCAAAGAGTAACGGAAGGAAAGGAAGGCAAGGCAAAGCCAGGCAAGGCAAGTGTAACAAAAGGCACGCAACGGCAAGGGGAAACAAGGCTAAGGCACGACAACACACGGCTAGGAAATGCACGGCAAGGCAAGGAAAGGGTAACGCAAGGCAAGGCACGGTGAGGCTAGGCAAGGCTAATGCACGACAACGCAAGGCTAGGCAATGCACGACAATGCAAGTAAAGCTTAAAGCAAAGGAAGGCACGGTCAGGCGAGATAAGGCTAAGGCACGACAACGCAAGGCTAGGCAATGCAGGGAAGGCAAGCAAAGAGTAACGGAAGGTAAGGAAGGCAAGGGAAAGCAAGGAAAGGCAATGGTACCGGAAGGAACGGCACGGCAAGAGGAAACAAGTCTAAGGCACGACAACGCACGCTAGGCAATGCACGGCAAGGCAAGGAAAGGGTAACGCATGGGAAAGCACGGTCAGGCGAGGCAAGGCTAAGGCACGACAACGCAAGGCTTGGCAATGCACGGAAGGCAAGCAAAGACTAACGGAAGGTAAGGAAGGCAAGGGAAAGCAAAGAAAGGCAAGTGTAACGGAAGGAACGGCACGGCAAGGGGAAACAAGGCTAAGGCACGACAACGCACGCTAGGCAATGCACGGCAAGGCAAGGAAAGGGTAACTAATGGGAAAGCACGGTCAGGCGAGGCAAGGCTAAGGAAAGCCAACGCAAGGCTAGGCAAAGCACGGAAAGTAAGCAAGGAGTAACGGAATGCAAGGAAGGAAAGGGAAAGCAAAGAAAGGCAAGTGTAACGGAAGGAACGGCACGGCAAGGGGAAACAAGGCTAAGGCACGACAAGGCACGGCTAGGCAATGCACGGCAAGGCAAGCAAAGGGTAACGCAAGGAAAGGCACGGTGAGGCTAGGCAAGGCTAATGCACGAAAACGCAAGGCTAGGCGATGCACGACAATGCAAGGAAAGCTTAAAGCAAAGGAAGGCAAGGTCAGGCGAGATAAGGTTAAGGCACGACAACGCAAGGCTAGGAAATTCAGGGAAGGCAAGCAAAGAGTAACGGAAGGTAAGCAAGGCAAGGAAAAGGAAGGAAAGGCCAGGGTAATGGAAGGAACGGCACGGCAAGGGGTAACAAGGCTAAGGCACGACAACGCAGGGCTAGGCAATGCACGACAATGCAAGGAAAGCTTAAAGCAAAGGAAGGCACGGTCAGGCGAGATAAGGCTAAGGCACGACAACGCAAGGCTAGGCAATGCACGGAAAGCAAGCAAAGAGTAACGGAACGCAAGGAAGGCAAGGGAAAGCAAGGGAAGGCAAGGGTTACGGAAGGAACGGCACGGCAAGGGGTAACAAGGCTAAGGCACGGCAACGCAGGGTTAGGCAATGCACGGCAAGGCAAGGAAAGGGTAACGCAGGGGAAGTCACGGTCAGGTGAGGCAAGGATAAGGCACGACAATGCAAGGCTAGGCAATGCACGGCAAGGCAAGGAAAGAGTAACGCAAGGCAAGGCACGGTGAGGCTAGGCAAGGCTAATGCACGACAACGCAAGGCTAGGCAATGCACGACAATGCAAGTAAAGCTTAATGCAAAGGAAGGCACGGTCAGGCGAGATAAGGCTAAGGCACGACAACGCAAGGCTAGGCAATGCACGGAAAGCAAGCAAAGAGTAACGGAACGCAAGGAAGGCAAGGGAAAGCAAGGGAAGGCAAGGGTAACGGAAGGAACGGCACGGCAAGGGGTAACAAGGCTAAGGCACGACAACGCAGGGCTAGGCAATGCACGGCAAGGCAAGGAAAGAGTAACGGAAGGAAAGGAAGGCAAGGCAAAGTCAGGCAAGGCAAGTGTAACAAAAGGCACGCAACGGCAAGGGGAAACAAGGCTAAGGCACGACAACACACGGCTAGGAAATGCACGGCAAGGCAAGGAAAGGGTAACGCAAGGCAAGGCACGGTGAGGCTAGGCAAGGCTAATGCACGACAACGCAAGGCTAGGCAATGCACGACAATGCAAGGAAAGCTTAAAGCAAAGGAAGGCACGGTCAGGCGAGATAAGGCTAAGGCACGACAACGCAAGGCTAGGCAATGCACGGAAGGCAAGCAAAGAGTAACGGAAGTTAAGGAAGGCAAGGAAAAGCAAGGAAAGGCAAGGGTAACGGAAGGAACGGCACGGCAAGGGGGAACAAGTCTAAGGCACGACACCGAACGCTAGGCAATGAACGGCAAGGCAAGGAAAGGGTAACGGATGGGAAAGCACGGTCAGGCGAGGCAAGGCTAAGGCACGACAACGCAAGGCTAGGCAATGCACGGAAGGCAAGCAAAGAGTAACGGAAGTTAAGGAAGGCAAGGGAAAGCAAGGAAAGGCAAGTGTAACGGAAGGAACGGCACGGCAAGGGGAAACAAGGCTAAGGCACGACAACGCACGCTAGGCAATGCACGGCAAGGCAAGGAAAGGGTAACGCATGGGAAAGCACGGTCAGGCTAGGCAAGGCTAAGGCATGACAACGCAAGGCTAGGCAATGCACGGAAAGCAAGCAAAGAGTAACGGAACGCAAGGAAGGCAAGGGAAAGCAAGGGAAGGCAAGGGTAACGGAAGGAACGGCACGCCAATGGGTAAGAAGGCTAAGGCACGACAACGCAGGGTTAGGCAATGCACGGCAAGGGAAGGAAAGGGTAACGCAGGGGAAGGCACGGTCAGGTGAGGCAAGGATAAGGCACGACAATGCAAGGCTAGGCAATGCACGGCAAGGCAAGGAAAGAGTAACGGAAGGAAAGGAAGGCAAGTCAAAGCCAGGCAAGGCAAGTGTAACAAAAGGCACGCCACGGCAAGGGGAATCAAGTCTAAGGCACGACAACGCACGGCTAGGCAATGCACGGCAAGGCAAGGAAAGGGTAACGCAAGGCAAGGCACGGTGAGGCTAGGCAAGGCTAATGCACGACAACGCAAGGCTAGGCAATGCACGACAATGCAAGTAAAGCTTAAAGCAAAGGAAGGCACGGTCAGGCGAGATAAGGCTAAGGCACGACAACGCAAGGCTAGGCAATGCACGGAAAGCAAGCAAAGGGTAACGGAACGCAAGGAAGGCAAGGGAAAGCAAAGAAAGGCAAGTGTAACGGAAGGAACGGCACGGCAAGGGGAAACAAGGCTAAGGCACGACAACGCACGCTAGGCAAATCACGGCAAGGCAAGGAAAGGGTAACGCATGGGAAAGCACGGTCAGGCGAGGCAAGCCTAAGGCATGACAACGCAAGGCTAGGCAATGCACGGAAAGCAAGCAAAGAGTAACGGAACGCAAGGAAGGCAAGGGAAAGCAAGGGAAGGCAAGGGTAACGGAAGGAACGGCACGGCAAGGGGTAACAAGGCTAAGGCACGACAACGCAGGGCTAGGCAATGCACGGCAAGGCAAGGAAAGAGTAACGGAAGGAAAGGAAGGCAAGGCAAAGCCAGGCAAGGCAAGTGTAACAAAAGGCACGCAACTGCAAGGGGAAACAAGGCTAAGGCACGACAACACACGGCTAGGAAATGCACGGCAAGGCAAGGAAAGGGTAACGCAAGGGAAGGCACGGTGAGGCTAGGCAAGGCTAATGCACGACAACGCAAGGCTAGGCAATGCACGACAATGCAAGTAAAGCTTAAAACAAAGGAAGGCACGGTCAGGCGAGATAAGGCTAAGGCACGACAACGCAAGGCTAGGCAATGCAGGGAAGGCAAGCAAAGAGTAACAGAAGGTAAGGAAGGCAAGGGAAAGCAAGGAAAGGCAATGGTAACGGAAGGAACGGCACGGCAAGGGGAAACAAGTCTAAGGTACGACAACGCACGCTAGGCAATGCACGGCAGGGCAAGGAAAGGGTAACGCATGGGAAAGCACGGTCAGGCGAGGCAAGCCTAAGGCATGACAACGCAAGGCTAGGCAATGCACGGAAAGCAAGCAAAGAGTAACGGAACGCAAGGAAGGCAAGGGAAAGCAAGGGAAGGCAAGGGTAACGGAAGGAACGGCACGGCAAGGGGTAACAAGGCTAAGGCACGACAACGCAGGGCTAGGCAATGCACGGAAGGCAAGCAAAGAGTAACGGAAGGTAAGGAAGGCAAGGGAAAGCAAGGAAAGGCAAGTGTAACGGAAGGAACGGCACGGCAAGGGGAAACAAGGCTAAGGCACGACAACGCACGCTAGGCAATGCACGGCAAGGCAAGGAAAGGGTAACGCAGGGGAAGGCACGGTCAGGTGAGGCAAGGAGAAGGCACGACAATGCAAGGCTAGGCAATGCACGGCAAGGCAAGGAAAGAGTAACGGAAGGAAAGGAAGGCAAGGCAAAGCCAGGAAAGGCAAGTGTAACAAAAGGCACGCCACGGCAAGGGGAATCAAGGCTAAGGCACGACAACGCACGGCTAGGCAATGCACGGCAAGGCAAGGAAAGGGTAACGCAAGGCAAGGCACGGTGAGGCTAGGCAAGGCTAATGCACGACAACGCAAGGCTAGGCAATGCACGACATTGCAAGGAAAGCTTAAAGCAAAGGAAGGCACGGTCAGGCGAGATAAGGCTAAGGCACGACAACGCAAGGCTAGGCAATGCAGGGAAGGGAAGCAAAGAGTAACGGAAGGTAAGCAAGGCAAGGAAAAGCAAGGAAAGGCAAGGGTAACGGAAGGAATTGCACGGCAAGGGGAAACAAGGCTAAGGCACGGCAACGCAGGCTGGGCAATGCACGGCAAGGCAAGGAAAGGGTAACGCATGGGAAAGCACGTTCAGGCGAGGCAAGGCTAAGGCACGACAACGCAAGGCTAGGCAATGCACGGAAGGCAAGCAAAGAGTAACGGAAGTTAAGGAAGGCAAGGGAAAGCAAAGAAAGGCAAGTGTAACGGAAGGAACTGCACGGCAAGGGGAAACAAGGCTAAGGCACGACAACGCACGGCTAGGCAATGCACGGCAAGGCAAGCAAAGGGTAACGCAAGGCAATGCACGGTGAGGCTAGACAAGGCTAATGCACGAAAACGCAAGGCTAGGCAATGCACGACAATGCAAGGAAAGCTTAAAGCAAAGGAAGGCAAGGTCAGGCGAGATAAGGCAAAGGCACGACAACGCAAGGCTAGGCAATTCAGGGAAGGCAAGCAAAGAGTAACGGAAGGTAAGGAAGGCAAGGAAAAGCAAGGAAAGGCAAGGGTAACGGAAGGAACGGCACGGCAAGGGGGAACAAGTCTAAGGCACGACACCGAACGCTAGGCAATGAACGGCAAGGCAAGGAAAGGGTAACGCATGGGAAAGCACGGTCAAGCGAGGCAAGGCTAAGGCACGACAACGCAAGGCTAGGCAATGCACGGAAGGCAAGCAAAGAGTAACGGAAGGTAAGGAAGGCAAGGGAAAGCAAGGAAAGGCAAGTGTAACGGAAGGAATTGCACGGCAAGGGGAAACAAGGCTAAGGCACGGCAACGCAGGCTGGGCAATGCACGGCAAGGCAAGGAAAGGGTAACGCATGGGAAAGCACGTTCAGGCGAGGCAAGGCTAAGGCATGACAACGCAAGGCTAGGGAATGCACGGAAAGCAAGCAAATAGTAACGGAACGCAAGGAAGGCAAGGGAAAGCAAGGGAAGCCAAGGGTATCGGAAGGAACGGCACGGATAGGGGTAACAAGGCTAAGGCACGACAACGCAGGGCTAGGCAATGCACGGCAAGGCAAGGAAAGAGTAACGGAAGGAAAGGAAGGCAAGGCAAAGCCAGGCAAGGCAAGAGTAACAAAAGGCACGCCACGGCAAGGGGAAACAAGGCTAAGGCACGACAACACACGGCTAGGAAATGCACGGCAAGGCAAGGAAAGGGTAACGCAAGGCAAGGCACGGTGAGGCTAGGCAAGGCTAATGCACGACAACGCAAGGCTAGGCAATGCACGACAATGCAAGGAAAGCTTAAAGCAAAGGAAGGCACGGTCAGGCGAGATAAGGCTAAGGCACGACAACGCAAGGCTAGGCAATGCACGGAAGGCAAGCAAAGAGTAACGGAAGGTAAGGAAGGCAAGGTAAAGCAAGGAAAGGCAAGGGTAACGGAAGGAACGGCACGGCAAGGGGGAACAAGTCTAAGGCACGACACCGAACGCTAGGCAATGAACGGCAAGGCAAGGAAAGGGTAACGCATGGGAAAGCACGGTCAGGCGAGGCAAGGCTAAGGCACGACAACGCAAGGCTAGGCAATGCACGGAAGGCAAGCAAAGAGTAACGGAAGTTAAGGAAGGCAAGGGAAAGCAAGGAAAGGCAAGTGTAACGGAAGGAACGGCACGGCAAGGGGAAACAAGGCTAAGGCACGACAACGCACGCTAGGCAATGCACGGCAAGGCAAGGAAAGGGTAACGCATGGGAAAGCACGGTCAGGCTAGGCAAGCCTAAGGCATGACAACGCAAGGCTAGGCAATGCACGGAAAGCAAGCAAAGAGTAACGGAAGGTAAGGAAGGCAAGGGAAAGCAAGGGAAGGCAAGGGTAACGGAAGGAACGGCACGCCAATGGGTAAGAAGGCTAAGGCACGACAACGCAGGGTTAGGCAATGCACGGCAAGGGAAGGAAAGGGTAACGCAGGGGAAGGCACGGTCAGGTGAGGCAAGGATAAGGCACGACAATGCAAGGCTAGGCAATGCACGGCAAGGCAAGGAAAGAGTAACGGAAGGAAAGGAAGGCAAGGCAAAGCCAGGAAAGGCAAGTGTAACAAAAGGCACGCCACGGCAAGGGGAATCAAGTCTAAGGCACGACAACGCACGGCTAGGCAATGCACGGCAAGGCAAGGAAAGGGTAACGCAAGGCAAGGCACGGTGAGGCTAGGCAAGGCTAATGCACGACAACGCAAGGCTAGGCAATGCACGACAATGCAAGTAAAGCTTAAAACAAAGGAAGGCACGGTCAGGCGAGATAAGGCTAAGGCACGACAACGCAAGGCTAGGCAATGCAGGGAAGGCAAGCAAAGAGTAACGGAAGGTAAGGAAGGCAAGGGAAAGCAAGGAAAGGCAATGGTAACGGAAGGAACGGCACGGCAAGGGGAAACAAGTCTAAGGTACGACAACGCACGCTAGGCAATGCACGGCAGGGCAAGGAAAGGGTAACGCATGGGAAAGCACGGTCAGGCGAGGCAAGCCTAAGGCATGACAACGCAAGGCTAGGCAATGCACGGAAAGCAAGCAAAGAGTAACGGAACGCAAGGAAGGCAAGGGAAAGCAAGGGAAGGCAAGGGTAACGGAAGGAACGGCACGGCAAGGGGTAACAAGGCTAAGGCACGACAACGCAGGGCTAGGCAATGCACGGAAGGCAAGCAAAGAGTAACGGAAGGTAAGGAAGGCAAGGGAAAGCAAGGAAAGGCAAGTGTAACGGAAGGAACGGCACGGCAAGGGGAAACAAGGCTAAGGCACGACAACGCACGCTAGGCAATGCACGGCAAGGCAAGGAAAGGGTAACGCAGGGGAAGGCACGGTCAGGTGAGGCAAGGAGAAGGCACGACAATGCAAGGCTAGGCAATGCACGGCAAGGCAAGGAAAGAGTAACGGAAGGAAAGGAAGGCAAGGCAAAGCCAGGGAAGGCAAGTGTAACAAAAGGCACGCCACGGCAAGGGGAATCAAGGCTAAGGCACGACAACGCACGGCTAGGCAATGCACGGCAAGGCAAGGCAAGGGTAACGCAAGGCAAGGCACGGTGAGGCTAGGCAAGGCTAATGCACGACAACGCAAGGCTAGGCAATGCACGACATTGCAAGGAAAGCTTAAAGCAAAGGAAGGCACGGTCAGGCGAGATAAGGCTAAGGCACGACAACGCAAGGCTAGGCAATGCAGGGAAGGGAAGCAAAGAGTAACGGAAGGTAAGCAAGGCAAGGAAAAGCAAGGAAAGGCAAGGGTAACGGAAGGAATTGCACGGCAAGGGGAAACAAGGCTAAGGCACGGCAACGCAGGCTGGGCAATGCACGGCAAGGCAAGGAAAGGGTAACGCATGGGAAAGCACGGTCAGGCGAGGCAAGGCTAAGGCATGACAACGCAAGGCTAGGCAATGCACGGAAAGCAAGCAAAGAGTAAGGGAACGCAAGGAAGGCAAGGGAAAGCAAGGGAAGGCAAGGGTAACGGAAGGAACGGCACGGCAAGGGGTAAGAAGGCTAAGGCACGACAACGCAGGGCTAGGCAATGCACGGCAAGGCAAGGAAAGGGTAACGCAGGGGAAGGCACGGTCAGGTGAGGCAAGGATAAGGCACGACAACGCAAGGCTAGGCAATGCACGACAATGCAAGGAAAGCTTAAAGCAAAGGAAGGCACGGTAAGGCGAGATAAGGCTAAGGCACGACAACGCAAGGCTAGGCAATGCACGGAAGGCAAGCAAAGAGTAACGGAAGGTAAGGAAGGCAAGGGAAAGCAAAGAAAGGCAAGTGTAACGGAAGGAACGGCACGGCAAGGGGAAACAAGGCTAAGGCACGACAACGCACGCTAGGCAATGAACGGCAAGGCAAGGAAAGGGTAACGCATGGGAAAGCACGGTCAGGCGAGGCAAGCCTAAGGCATGACAACGCAAGGCTAGGCAATGCACGGAAAGCAAGCAAAGAGGAACGGAACGCAAGGAAGGCAAGGGAAAGCAAGGGAAGGCAAGGGTAACGGAAGGAACGGCACGGCAAGGGGTAACAAGGCTAAGGCACGACAACGCAGGGCTAGGCAATGCACGGCAAGGCAAGGAAAGAGTAACGGAAGGAAAGGAAGGCAAGGCAAAGCCAGGCAAGGCAAGTGTAACAAAAGGCACGCAACGGCAAGGGGAAACAAGGCTAAGGCACGACAACACACGGCTAGGAAATGCACGGCAAGGCAAGGAAAGGGTAACGCAAGGCAAGGCACGGTGAGGCTAGGCAAGGCTAATGCACGACAACGCAAGGCTAGGCAATGCACGACAATGCAAGTAAAGCTTAAAGCAAAGGAAGGCACGGTCAGGCGAGATAAGGCTAAGGCACGACAACGCAAGGCTAGGCAATGCACGGAAGGCAAGCAAAGAGTAACGGAAGGTAAGGAAGGCAAGGGAAAGCAAAGAAAGGCAAGTGTAACGGAAGGAACGACACGGCAAGGGGAAACAAGGCTAAGGCACGACAACGCACGCTAGGCAATGCACGGCAAGGCAAGGAAAGGGTAACGCATGGGAAAGCACGGTCAGGCGAGGCAAGGCTAAGGAAAGCCAACGCAAGGCTAGGCAATGCACGGAAAGAAAGCAAGGAGTAACGGAATGCAAGGGAGGAAAGGGAAAGCAAGGGAAGGCAAGGGTAACGGAAGGAACGGCACGGCAAGGGGAAACAAGGCTAAGGCACGACAACGCACGCTAGGCAATGCACGGCAAGGCAAGGAAAGGGTAACGCAGGGGAAGGCACGGTCAGGTGAGGCAAGGCTAAGGCACGACAACGCAAGGCTAGGCAATGCACGGAAGGCAAGCAAAGAGTAACGGAAGGTAAGGAAGGCAAGGGAAAGGAAGGAAAGTCAAGTGTATCGGAAGGAACGGCACGGCAAGGGGAAACAAGGCTAAGGCACGACAACGCACGGCTAGGCAATGCACGGAAAGGCAAGGAAAGGGTAACGCATGGGAAAGCACGGTCAGGCGATGCAAGGCTAAGGCATGACAACGCAAGGCTAGGCAATGCACGGAAAGCAAGCAAAGAGTAACGGAACGCAAGGAAGGCAAGGGAAAGCAAGGGAAGGCACGGGTAACGGAAGGATCGGCACGGTAAGGGGTAACAAGTCTAAGGCACGGCAACGCAGGGCTAGGCAATGCACGGCAAGGCAAGGAAAGGGTAACGCAGGGGAAGGCACGGTCAGGTGCGGCAAGGATAAGGCACGACAATGCAAGGCTAGGCAATGCACGGCAAGGCAAGGAAAGAGTAACGGAAGGAAAGGAAGGCAAGTCAAAGCCAGGAAAGGCAAGTGTAACAAAAGGCACGCCACGGCAAGGGGAAACAAGGCTAAGGCACGACAACGCACGGCTAAGCAATGCACGGCAAGGCAAGGAAAGGGTAACGCAAGGCAAGGCACAGTGAGGCTAGGCAAGGCTAATGCACGACAACGCAAGGCTAGGCAATGCACGACAATGCAAGGAAAGCTTAAAGCAAAGGAAGGCACGGTCAGGCGAGATAAGGCTATGGCACGACAACGCAAGGCTAGGCAATGCAGGGAAGGGAAGCAAAGAGTAACGGAAGGTAAGCAAGGCAAGGAAAAGCAAGGAAAGGCAAGGGTACCGGAAGGAATTGCACGGCAAGGGGAAACAAGGCTAAGGCACGGCAACGCAGGCTGGGCAATGCACGGCAAGGCAAGGAAAGGGTAACGCATGGGAAAGCACGTTCAGGCGAGGCAAGGCTAAGGCACGACAACGCAAGGCTAGGCAATGCACGGAAGGCAAGCAAAGAGTAACGGAAGGTAAGGAAGGCAAGGGAAAGCAAAGAAAGGCAAGTGTAACGGAAGGAACTGCACGGCAAGGGGAAACAAGGCTAAGGCACGACAACGCACGGCTAGGCAATGCACGGCAAGGCAAGCAAAGGGTAACGCAAGGCAATGCACGGTGAGGCTAGACAATGCTAATGCACGAAAACGCAAGGCTAGGCAATGCACGACAATGCAAGGAAAGCTTAAAGCAAAGGAAGGCAAGGTCAGGCGAGATAAGGCAAAGGCACGACAACGCAAGGCTAGGCAATTCAGGGAAGGCAAGCAAAGAGTAACGGAAGGTAAGGAAGGCAAGGAAAAGCAAGGAAAGGCAAGGGTAACGGAAGGAACGGCACGGCAAGGGGGAACAAGTCTAAGGCACGACACCGAACGCTAGGCAATGAACGGCAAGGGAAGGAAAGGGTAACGCATGGGAAAGCACGGTCAGGCGAGGCAAGGCTAAGGCACGACAACGCAAGGCTAGGCAATGCACGGAAGGCAAGCAAAGAGTAACGGAAGGTAAGGAAGGCAAGGGAAAGCAAGGAAAGGCAAGTGTAACGGAAGGAACGGCACGGCAAGGGGAAACAAGGCTAAGGCACGACAACGCACGGTAGGCAATGCACGGCAAGGCAAGGAAAGGGTAACGCAAGGGAAAGCACGGTCAGGCGAAGCAAGGCTAAGGCACGACAACGCAAGGCTAGGCAATGGACGGAAAGGAAGCAAAGAGTAACGGAACGCAAGGAAGGCAAGGGAAAGCAAGGAAGGCAAGGGTAACGGAAGGAACGGCACGGCAAGGGGTAAGAAGGCTAAGGCACGACAACGCAGGGCTAGGCAATGCACGGCAAGGCAAGGAAAGGGTAACGCAGGGGAAGGCACGGTCAGGTGAGGCAAGGCTAATGCACGACAACGCAAGGCTAGGCAATGCACGGAAGGCAAGCAAAGAGTAACGGAAGGCAAGGAATGCAAGGCAAAGCAAGGCAACGCAAGTGTAACAAAAGGCACGCCACGGCAAGGGGAATCAAGGCTAAGGCACGACAACGCACGGCTAGGCAATGCACGGCAAGGCAAGGAAAGGGTAACGCAAGGCAAGGCACGGTGAGGCTAGGCAAGGCTAATGCACGACAACGCAAGGCTAGGCAATGCACGACAATGCAAGGAAAGCTTAAAGCAAAGGAAGGCACGGTCAGGCGAGATAAGGCTAAGGCACGACAACGCAAGGCTAGGCAATGCACGGAAGGCAAGCAAAGAGTAACGGAAGGTAAGGAAGGCAAGGGAAAGCAAAGAAAGGCAAGTGTAACGGAAGGAACGGCACGGCAAGGGGAAACAAGGCTAAGGCACGACAACGCACGCTAGGCAATGCACGGCAAGGCAAGGAAAGGGTAACGCATGGGAAAGCACGGTCAGGCGAGGCAAGGCTAAGGCATGACAACGCAAGGCTAGGCAATGCACGGAAAGCAAGCAAAGAGTAACGGAACGCAAGGAAGGCAAGGGAAAGCAAGGCAAGGCACGGTGAGGCTAGGCAAGGCTAATGCACGACAACGCAAGGCTAGGCAATGCACGGCAAGGCAAGGAAAGAGTAACGGAAGGAAAGGAAGGCAAGGCAAAGCCAGGCAAGGCAAGTGTAACAAAAGGCACGCTACGGCAAGGGGAAACAAGCCTAAGGCACGACAACACACGGCTAGGAAATGCACGGCAAGGCAAGGAAAGGGTAACGCAAGGCAAGGCACGGTGAGGCTAGGCAAGGCTAATGCACGACAACGCAAGGCTAGGCAATGCACGACAATGCAAGGAAAGCTTAAAGCAAAGGAAGGCACGGTCAGGCGAGATAAGGCTAAGGCACGACAACGCAAGGCTAGGCAATGCACGGAAGGCAAGCAAAGAGTAACGGAAGGTAAGGAAGGCAAGGGAAAGCAAAGAAAGGCAAGTGTAACGGAAGGAACGGCACGGCAAGGGGAAACAAGGCTAAGGCACGACAACGCACGCTAGGCAATGCACGGCAAGGCAAGGAAAGGGTAACGCATGGGAAAGCACGGTCAGGCGAGGCAAGGCTAAGGAAAGCCAAAGCAAGGCTAGGCAATGCACGGAAAGAAAGCAAGGAGTAACGGAATGCAAGGAAGGAAAGGGAAAGCAAGGGAAGGCAAGGGTAACGGAAGGAACGGCACGGCAAGGGGAAACAAGGCTAAGGCACGACAACACACGGCTAGGAAATGCACGGCAAGGCAAGGAAAGGGTAACGCAAGGCAAGGCACGGTGAGGCTAGGCAAGGTTAATGCACGACAACGCAAGGCTAGGCAATGCACGAAAATGCAAGGAAAGCTTAAAGTAAAGGAAGGCACGGTAAGGCGAGATAAGGCTAAGGCACGACAACGCAAGGCTAGGCAATGCACGACAATGCAAGGAAAGCTTAAAGCAAAGGAAGGCACGGTCAGGCGAGATAAGGCTAAGGCACGACAACGCAAGGCTAGGCAATGCACGGAAGGCAAGCAAAGAGTAACGGAAGGTAAGGAAGGCAAGGGAAAGCAAAGAAAGGCAAGTGTAACGGAAGGAACGGCACGGCAAGGGGAAACAAGGCTAAGGCACGACAAGGCACGGCTAGGCAATGCACGGCAAGGCAAGCAAAGGGTAACGCAAGGAAAGGCACGGTGAGGCTAGGCAAGGCTAATGCACGAAAACGCAAGGCAAGGCGATGCACGACAATGCAAGGAAAGCTTAAAGCAAAGGAAGGCAAGGTCAGGCGAGATAAGGTTAAGGCACGACAACGCAAGGCTAGGAAATTCAGGGAAGGCAAGCAAAGAGTAACGGAAGGTAAGCAAGGCAAGGAAAAGGAAGGAAAGGCCAGGGTAATGGAAGGAACGGCACGGCAAGGGGTAACAAGGCTAAGGCACGACAACGCAAGGCTAGGCAATGCACGGAAAGCAAGCAAAGAGTAACGGAAGGTAAGGAAGGCAAGGGAAAGCAAGGAAAGGCAAGTGTAACGGAAGGAACGGCACGGCAAGGGGTAACAAGGCTAAGGCACGGCAACGCAGGGTTAGGCAATGCACGGCAAGGCAAGGAAATGGTAACGCAGGGGAAGGCACGGTCAGGTGAGGCAAGGATAAGGCACGACAATGCAAGGCTAGGCAATGCACGGCAAGGCAAGGAAAGAGTAACGCAAGGCAAGGCACGGTGAGGCTAGTCAAGGCTTATGCACGACAACGCAAGGCTAGGCAATGCACGACAATGCAAGTAAAGCTTAATGCAAAGGAAGGCACGGTGAGGCGAGATAAGGCTACGGAAAGCCAACGCAAGGCTAGGCAATGCACGGAAAGCAAGCAAAGAGTAACGGAAGGCAAGGAAGGCAAGGGAAAGCAAGGGAAGGCAAGGGTAACGGAAGGAACGGCACGGCAAGGGGTAACAAGGCTAAGGCACGACAACGCAGGGCTAGGCAATGCACGGCAAGGCAAGGAAAGGGTAACGCAGGGGAAGGCACGGTCAGGTGAGGCAAGGATAAGGCACGACAATGCAAGGCTAGGCAATGCACGGCAAGGCAAGGAAAGAGTAACGGAAGGAAAGGAAGGCAAGTCAAAGCCAGGAAAGGCAAGTGTAACAAAAGGCACGCCACGGCAAGGGGAAACAAGGCTAAGGCACGACAACGCACGGCTAGGCAATGCACGGCAAGGCAAGGAAGGGTAACGCAAGGCAAGGCACGGTGAGGCTAGGCAAGGCTAATGCACGACAACGCAAGGCTAGGCAATGCACGACAATGCAAGGAAAGCTTAAAGCAAAGGAAGGCACGGTCAGGCGAGATAAGGCTAAGGCACGACAACGCAAGGCTAGGCAATGCAGGGAAGGCAAGCAAAGAGTAACGGAAGGTAAGGAAGGCAAGGAAAAGCAAGGAAAGGCAAGGGTAACGGAAGGAACGGCACGGCAAGGGGGAACAAGTCTAAGGCACGACACCGAACGCTAGGCAATGAACGGCAAGGGAAGGAAAGGGTAACGCATGGGAAAGCACGGTCAGGCGAGGCAAGGCTAAGGCACGACAACGCAAGGCTAGGCAATGCACGGAAGGCAAGCAAAGAGTAACGGAAGGTAAGGAAGGCAAGGGAAAGCAAGGAAAGGCAAGTGTAACGGAAGGAACGGCACGGCAAGGGGAAACAAGGCTAAGGCACGACAACGCACGGTAGGCAATGCACGGCAAGGCAAGGAAAGGGTAACGCATGGGAAAGCACGGTCAGGCGAGGCAAGGCTAAGGCATGACAACGCAAGGCTAGGCAATGGACGGAAAGGAAGCAAAGAGTAACGGAACGCAAGGAAGGCAAGGGAAAGCAAGGGAAGGCAAGGGTAACGGAAGGAACGGCACGGCAAGGGGTAAGAAGGCTAAGGCACGACAACGCAGGGCTAGGCAATGCACGGCAAGGCAAGGAAAGGGTAACGCAGGGGAAGGCACGGTCAGGTGAGGCAAGGATAAGGCACGACAATGCAAGGCTAGGCAATGCACGGAAGGCAAGCAAAGAGTAACGGAAGGAAAGGAATGCAAGGCAAAGCCAGGCAAGGCAAGTGTAACAAAAGGCACGCAACGGCAAGGGGAAACAAGGCTAAGGCACGACAACGCACGGCTAGGCAATGCACGGCAAGGCAAGGAAAGGGTAACGCAAGGTAAGGCACGGTGAGGCTAGGCAAGGCTAATGCACGACAACGCAAGGCTAGGCAATGCACGACAATGCAAGGAAAGCTTAAAGCAAAGGAAGGCACGGTCAGGCGAGATAAGGCTAAGGCACGACAACGCAAGGCTAGGCAATGCACGGAAGGCAAGCAAAGAGTAACGGAAGGTAAGGAAGGCAAGGGAAAGCAAAGAAAGGCAAGTGTAACGGAAGGAACGGCACGGCAAGGGGAAACAAGGCTAAGGCACGACAACGCACGCTAGGCAATGCACGGCAAGGCAAGGAAAGGGTAACGCATGGGAAAGCACGATCAGGCGAGGGAAGCCTAAGGCATGACAACGCAAGGCTAGGCAATGCACGGAAAGCAAGCAAAGAGGAACGGAACGCAAGGAAGGCAAGAGAAAGCAAGGGAAGGCAAGGGTAACGGAAGGAACGGCACGGCAAGGGGTAACAAGGCTAAGGCACGACAACGCAGGGCTAGGCAATGCACGGCAAGGCAAGGAAAGAGTAACGGAAGGAAAGGAAGGCAAGGCAAAGCCAGGCAAGGCAAGTGTAACAAAAGGCACGCTACGGCAAGGGGAAACAAGGCTAAGGCACGACAACACACGGCTAGGAAATGCACGGCAAGGCAAGGAAAGGGTAACGCAAGGCAAGGCACGGTGAGGCTAGGCAAGGCTAATGCACGACAACGCAAGGCTAGGCAATGCACGACAATGCAAGTAAAGCTTAAAGCAAAGGAAGGCACGGTCAGGCGAGATAAGGCTAAGGCACGACAACGCAAGGCTAGGCAATGCACGGAAGGCAAGCAAAGAGTAACGGAAGGTAAGGAAGGCAAGGGAAAGCAAAGAAAGGCAAGTGTAACGGAAGGAACGACACGGCAAGGGGAAACAAGGCTAAGGCACGACAACGCACGCTAGGCAATGCACGGCAAGGCAAGGAAAGGGTAACGCATGGGAAAGCACGGTCAGGCGAGGCAAGGCTAAGGAAAGCCAACGCAAGGCTAGGCAATGCACGGAAAGAAAGCAAGGAGTAACGGAATGCAAGGGAGGAAAGGGAAAGCAAGGGAAGGCAAGGGTAACGGAAGGAACGGCACGGCAAGGGGAAACAAGGCTAAGGCACGACAACGCACGCTAGGCAATGCACGGCAAGGCAAGGAAAGGGTAACGCAGGGGAAGGCACGGTCAGGTGAGGCAAGGCTAAGGCACGACAACGCAAGGCTAGGCAATGCACGGAAGGCAAGCAAAGAGTAACGGAAGGTAAGGAAGGCAAGGGAAAGGAAGGAAAGGCAAGTGTAACGGAAGGAACGGCACGGCAAGGGGAAACAAGGCTAAGGCACGACAACGCACGGCTAGGCAATGCACGGAAAGGCAAGGAAAGGGTAACGCATGGGAAAGCACGGTCAGGCGATGCAAGGCTAAGGCATGACAACGCAAGGCTAGGCAATGCACGGAAAGCAAGCAAAGAGTAACGGAACGCAAGGAAGGCAAGGGAAAGCAAGGGAAGGCACGGGTAACGGAAGGATCGGCCCGGTAAGGGGTAACAAGTCTAAGGCACGGCAACGCAGGGCTAGGCAATGCACGGCAAGGCAAGGAAAGGGTAACGCAGGGGAAGGCACGGTCAGGTGAGGCAAGGATAAGGCACGACAATGCAAGGCTAGGCAATGCACGGCAAGGCAAGGAAAGAGTAACGGAAGGAAAGGAAGGCAAGTCAAAGCCAGGAAAGGCAAGTGTAACAAAAGGCACGCCACGGCAAGGGGAAACAAGGCTAAGGCACGACAACGCACGGCTAAGCAATGCACGGCAAGGCAAGGAAAGGGTAACGCAAGGCAAGGCACAGTGAGGCTAGGCAAGGCTAATGCACGACAACGCAAGGCTAGGCAATGCACGACAATGCAAGGAAAGCTTAAAGCAAAGGAAGGCACGGTCAGGCGAGATAAGGCTATGGCACGACAACGCAAGGCTAGGCAATGCAGGGAAGGGAAGCAAAGAGTAACGGAAGGTAAGCAAGGCAAGGAAAAGCAAGGAAAGGCAAGGGTACCGGAAGGAATTGCACGGCAAGGGGAAACAAGGCTAAGGCACGGCAACGCAGGCTGGGCAATGCACGGCAAGGCAAGGAAAGGGTAACGCATGGGAAAGCACGTTCAGGCGAGGCAAGGCTAAGGCACGACAACGCAAGGCTAGGCAATGCACGGAAGGCAAGCAAAGAGTAACGGAATGTAAGGAAGGCAAGGGAAAGCAAAGAAAGGCAAGTGTAACGGAAGGAACTGCACGGCAAGGGGAAACAAGGCTAAGGCACGACAACGCACGGCTAGGCAATGCACGGCAAGGCAAGCAAAGGGTAACGCAAGGCAATGCACGGTGAGGCTAGACAATGCTAATACACGAAAACGCAAGGCTAGGCAATGCACGACAATGCAAGGAAAGCTTAAAGCAAAGGAAGGCAAGGTCAGGCGAGATAAGGCAAAGGCACGACAACGCAAGGCTAGGCAATTCAGGGAAGGCAAGCAAAGAGTAACGGAAGGTAAGGAAGGCAAGGAAAAGCAAGGAAAGGCAAGGGTAACGGAAGGAACGGCACGGCAAGGGGGAACAAGTCTAAGGCACGGCACCGAACGCTAGGCAATGAACGGCAAGGGAAGGAAAGGGTAACGCATGGGAAAGCACGGTCAGGCGAGGCAAGGCTAAGGCACGACAACGCAAGGCTAGGCAATGCACGGAAGGCAAGCAAAGAGTAACGGAAGGTAAGGAAGGCAAGGGAAAGCAAGGAAAGGCAAGTGTAACGGAAGGAACGGCACGGCAAGGGGAAACAAGGCTAAGGCACGACAACGCACGGTAGGCAATGCACGGCAAGGCAAGGAAAGGGTAACGCATGGGAAAGCACGGTCAGGCGAGGCAAGGCTAAGGCATGAAAACGCAAGGCTAGGCAATGGACGGAAAGGAAGCAAAGAGTAACGGAACGCAAGGAAGGCAAGGGAAAGCAAGGGAAGGCAAGGGTAACGGAAGGAACGGCACGGCAAGGGGTAAGAAGGCTAAGGCACGACAACGCAGGGCTAGGCAATGCACGGCAAGGCAAGGAAAGGGTAACGCAGGGGAAGGCACGGTCAGGTGAGGCAAGGATAAGGCACGACAATGCAAGGCTAGGCAATGCACGGCAAGGCAAGTAAAGAGTAACGGAAGGAAAGGAATGCAAGGCAAAGCCAGGCAAGGCAAGTGTAACAAAAGGCACGCCACGGCAAGGGGAATCAAGGCTAAGGCACGACAACGCACGGCTAGGCAATGCACGGCAAGGCAAGGAAAGGGTAACGCAAGGCAAGGCACGGTGAGGCTAGGCAAGGCTAATGCACGACAACGCAAGGCTAGGCAATGCACGACAATGCAAGGAAAGCTTAAAGCAAAGGAAGGCACGGTCAGGCGAGATAAGGCTAAGGCACGACAACGCAAGGCTAGGCAATGCACGGAAGGCAAGCAAAGAGTAACGGAAGGTAAGGAAGGCAAGGGAAAGCAAAGAAAGGCAAGTGTAACGGAAGGAACGGCACGGCAAGGGGAAACAAGGCTAAGGCACGACAAGGCACGGCTAGGCAATGCACGGCAAGGCAAGCAAAGGGTAACGCAAGGAAAGGCACGGTGAGGCTAGGCAAGGCTAATGCACGAAAACGCAAGGCTAGGCGATGCACGACAATGCAAGGAAAGCTTAAAGCAAAGGAAGGCAAGGTCAGGCGAGATAAGGTTAAGGCACGACAACGCAAGGCTAGGAAATTCAGGGAAGGCAAGCAAAGAGTAACGGAAGGTAAGCAAGGCAAGGAAAAGGAAGGAAAGGCCAGGGTAATGGAAGGAACGGCACGGCAAGGGGTAACAAGGCTAAGGCACGACAACGCAAGGCTAGGCAATGCACGGAAAGCAAGCAAAGAGTAACGGAACGCAAGGAAGGCAAGGGAAAGCAAGGGAAGGCAAGGGTTACGGAAGGAACGGCACGGCAAGGGGTAACAAGGCTAAGGCACGGCAACGCAGGGTTAGGCAATGCACGGCAAGGCAAGGAAAGGGTAACGCAGGGGAAGGCACGGTCAGGTGAGGCAAGGATAAGGCACGACAATGCAAGGCTAGGCAATGCACGGCAAGGCAAGGAAAGAGTAACGCAAGGCAAGGCACGGTGAGGCTAGGCAAGGCTTATGCACGACAACGCAAGGCTAGGCAATGCACGACAATGCAAGTAAAGCTTAATGGAAAGGAAGGCACGGTCAGGCGAGATAAGGCTAAGGCACGACAACGCAAGGCTAGGCAATGCACGGAAAGCAAGCAAAGAGTAACGGAACGCAAGGAAGGCAAGGGAAAGCAAGGGAAGGCAAGGGTAACGGAAGGAACGGCACGGCAAGGGGTAACAAGGCTAAGGCACGACAACGCACGCTAGGCAATGCACGGCAAGGCAAGGAAAGGGTAACGCAAGGCAAGGCACGGTCAGGGGAGGCAAGGCTAAGGCACGACAATGCAAGGCTAAGCAATGCACGGCAAGGCAAGGAAAGAGTAACGGAAGGAAAGGAAGGCAAGTCAAAGCCAGGAAAGGCAAGTGTAACAAAATGCACGCCACGGCAAGGGGAAACAAGGCTAAGGCACGACAACGCACGGCTAGGCAATGCACGGCAAGGCAAGGAAGGGTACCGCAAGGCAAGGCACGGTGAGGCTAGGCAAGGCTAATGCACGACAACGCAAGGCTAGGCAATGCACGACAATGCAAGGAAAGCTTAAAGCAAAGGAAGGCACGGTCAGGCGAGATAAGGCTAAGGCACGACAACGCAAGGCTAGGCAATGCACGGAAGGCAAGCAAAGAGTAACGGAAGGTAAGGAAGGCAAGGGAAAGCAAAGAAAGGCAAGTGTAACGGAAGGAACGACACGGCAAGGGGAAACAAGGCTAAGGCACGACAACGCACGCTAGGCAATGCACGGCAAGGCAAGGAAAGGGTAACGCATGGGAAAGCACGGTCAGGCGAGGCAAGGCTAAGGAAAGCCAACGCAAGGCTAGGCAATGCACGGAAAGAAAGCAAGGAGTAACGGAATGCAAGGAAGGAAAGGGAAAGCAAGGGAAGGCAAGGGTAACGGAAGGAACGGCACGGCAAGGGGAAACAAGGCTAAGGCACGACAACGCACGCTAGGCAATGCACGGCAAGGCAAGGAAAGGGTAACGCAGGGGAAAGCACGGTCAGGCGAGGCAAGGCTAAGGCATGACAACGGAAGGCTAGGGAATGCACGGAAAGCAAGCAAATAGTAACGGAACGCAAGGAAGGCAAGGGAAAGCAAGGGAAGCCAAGGGTATCGGAAGGAACGGCACGGATAGGGGTAACAAGGCTAAGGCACGACAACGCAGGGCTAGGCAATGCACGGCAAGGCAAGCAAAGAGTAACGGAAGGAAAGGAAGGCAAGGCAAAGCCAGGCAAGGCAAGTGTAACAAAAGGCACGCAACGGCAAGGGGAAACAAGGCTAAGGCACGACAACACACGGCTAGGAAATGCACGGCAAGGCAAGGAAAGGGTAACGCAAGGCAAGGCACGGTGAGGCTAGGCAAGGCTAATGCACGACAACGCAAGGCTAGGCAATGCACGACAATGCAAGTAAAGCTTAAAGCAAAGGAAGGCACGGTCAGGCGAGATAAGGTTAAGGCACGACAACGCAAGGCTAGGCAATGCAGGGAAGGCAAGCAAAGAGTAACGGAAGGTAAGGAAGGCAAGGGAAAGCAAGGAAAGGCAATGGTACCGGAAGGAACGGCACGGCAAGGGGAAACAAGTCTAAGGCACGACAACGCACGCTAGGCAATGCACGGCAAGGCAAGGAAAGGGTAACGCATGGGAAAGCACGGTCAGGCGAGGCAAGGCTAAGGCACGACAACGCAAGGCTTGGCAATGCACGGAAGGCAAGCAAAGAGTAACGGAAGTTAAGGAAGGCAAGGGAAAGCAAAGAAAGGCAAGTGTAACGGAAGGAACGGCACGGCAAGGGGAAACAAGGCTAAGGCACGACAACGCACGCTAGGCAATGCACGGCAAGGCAAGGAAAAGGTTACGCATGGGAAAGCACGGTCAGGCGAGGCAAGGCTAAGGAAAGCCAACGCAAGGCTAGGCAAAGCACGGAAAGTAAGCAAGGAGTAACGGAATGCAAGGAAGGAAAGGGAAAGCAAAGAAAGGCAAGTGTAACGGAAGGAACGGCACGGCAAGGGGAAACAAGGCTAAGGCACGACAACGCACGGCTAGGCAATGCACGGCAAGGCAAGCAAAGGGTAACGCAAGGAAAGGCACGGTGAGGCTAGGCAAGGCTAATGCACGAAAACGCAAGGCTAGGCGATGCACGACAATGCAAGGAAAGCTTAAAGCAAAGGAAGGCAAGGTCAGGCGAGATAAGGTTAAGGCACGACAACGCAAGGCTAGGAAATTCAGGGAAGGCAAGCAAAGAGTAACGGAAGGTAAGCAAGGCAAGGAAAAGGAAGGAAAGGCCAGGGTAATGGAAGGAACGGCACGGCAAGGGGTAACAAGGCTAAGGCACGACAACGCAGGGCTAGGCAATGCACGACAATGCAAGGAAAGCTTAAAGCAAAGGAAGGCACGGTCAGGCGAGATAAGGCTAAGGCACGACAACGCAAGGCTAGGCAATGCACGGAAAGCAAGCAAAGAGTAACGGAACGCAAGGAAGGCAAGGGAAAGCAAGGGAAGGCAAGGGTTACGGAAGGAACGGCACGGCAAGGGGTAACAAGGCTAAGGCACGGCAACGCAGGGTTAGGCAATGCACGGCAAGGCAAGGAAAGGGTAACGCAGGGGAAGTCACGGTCAGGTGAGGCAAGGATAAGGCACGACAATGCAAGGCTAGGCAATGCACGGCAAGGCAAGGAAAGAGTAACGCAAGGCAAGGCACGGTGAGGCTAGGCAAGGCTAATGCACGACAACGCAAGGCTAGGCAATGCACGACAATGCAAGTAAAGCTTAATGCAAAGGAAGGCACGGTCAGGCGAGATAAGGCTAAGGCACGACAACGCAAGGCTAGGCAATGCACGGAAAGCAAGCAAAGAGTAACGGAACGCAAGGAAGGCAAGGGAAAGCAAGGGAAGGCAAGGGTAACGGAAGGAACGGCACGGCAAGGGGTAACAAGGCTAAGGCACGACAACGCAGGGCTAGGCAATGCACGGCAAGGCAAGGAAAGAGTAACGGAAGGAAAGGAAGGCAAGGCAAAGTCAGGCAAGGCAAGTGTAACAAAAGGCACGCAACGGCAAGGGGAAACAAGGCTAAGGCACGACAACACACGGCTAGGAAATGCACGGCAAGGCAAGGAAAGGGTAACGCAAGGCAAGGCACGGTGAGGCTAGGCAAGGCTAATGCACGACAACGCAAGGCTAGGCAATGCACGACAATGCAAGGAAAGCTTAAAGCAAAGGAAGGCACGGTCAGGCGAGATAAGGCTAAGGCACGACAACGCAAGGCTCGGCAATGCACGGAAGGCAAGCAAAGAGTAACGGAAGTTAAGGAAGGCAAGGAAAAGCAAGGAAAGGCAAGGGTAACGGAAGGAACGGCACGGCAAGGGGGAACAAGTCTAAGGCACGACACCGAACGCTAGGCAATGAACGGCAAGGCAAGGAAAGGGTAACGGATGGGAAAGCACGGTCAGGCGAGGCAAGGCTAAGGCACGACAACGCAAGGCTAGGCAATGCACGGAAGGCAAGCAAAGAGTAACGGAAGTTAAGGAAGGCAAGGGAAAGCAAGGAAAGGCAAGTGTAACGGAAGGAACGGCACGGCAAGGGGAAACAAGGCTAAGGCACGACAACGCACGCTAGGCAATGCACGGCAAGGCAAGGAAAGGGTAACGCATGGGAAAGCACGGTCAGGCTAGGCAAGGCTAAGGCATGACAACGCAAGGCTAGGCAATGCACGGAAAGCAAGCAAAGAGTAACGGAACGCAAGGAAGGCAAGGGAAAGCAAGGGAAGGCAAGGGTAACGGAAGGAACGGCACGCCAATGGGTAAGAAGGCTAAGGCACGACAACGCAGGGTTAGGCAATGCACGGCAAGGGAAGGAAAGGGTAACGCAGGGGAAGGCACGGTCAGGTGAGGCAAGGATAAGGCACGACAATGCAAGGCTAGGCAATGCACGGCAAGGCAAGGAAAGAGTAACGGAAGGAAAGGAAGGCAAGGCAAAGCCAGGCAAGGCAAGTGTAACAAAAGGCACGCCACGGCAAGGGGAATCAAGTCTAAGGCACGACAACGCACGGCTAGGCAATGCACGGCAAGGCAAGGAAAGGGTAACGCAAGGCAAGGCACGGTGAGGCTAGGCAAGGCTAATGCACGACAACGCAAGGCTAGGCAATGCACGACAATGCAAGTAAAGCTTAAAGCAAAGGAAGGCACGGTCAGGCGAGATAAGGCTAAGGCACGACACCGCACGGCTAGGCAATACACGGAAGGCAAGCAAAGAGTAACGGAAGGTAAGGAAGGCAAGGGAAAGCAAAGAAAGGCAAGTGTAACGGAAGGAACGGCACGGCAAGGGGAAACAAGGCTAAGGCACGACAACGCACGCTAGGCAAAGCACGGCAAGGCAAGGAAAGGGTAACGCATGGGAAAGCACGGTCAGGCGAGGCAAGCCTAAGGCATGACAACGCAAGGCTAGGCAATGCACGGAAAGCAAGCAAAGAGTAACGGAACGCAAGGAAGGCACGGGAAAGCAAGGGAAGGCAAGGGTAACGGAAGGAACGGCACGGCAAGGGGTAACAAGGCTAAGGCACGACAACGCAGGGCTAGGCAATGCACGGCAAGGCAAGGAAAGAGTAACGGAAGAAAGGAAGGCAAGGCAAAGCCAGGCAAGGCAAGAGTAACAAAAGGCACGCAACTGCAAGGGGAAACAAGGCTAAGGCACGACAACACACGGCTAGGAAATGCACGGCAAGGCAAGGAAAGGGTAACGCAAGGGAAGGCACGGTGAGGCTAGGCAAGGCTAATGCACGACAACGCAAGGCTAGGCAATGCACGACAATGCAAGTAAAGCTTAAAACAAAGGAAGGCACGGTCAGGCGAGATAAGGCTAAGGCACGACAACGCAAGGCTAGGCAATGCAGGGAAGGCAAGCAAAGAGTAACGGAAGGTAAGGAAGGCAAGGGAAAGCAAGGAAAGGCAATGGTAACGGAAGGAACGGCACGGCAAGGGGAAACAAGTCTAAGGTACGACAACGCACGCTAGGCAATGCACGGCAGGGCAAGGAAAGGGTAACGCATGGGAAAGCACGGTCAGGCGAGGCAAGCCTAAGGCATGACAACGCAAGGCTAGGCAATGCACGGAAAGCAAGCAAAGAGTAACGGAACGCAAGGAAGGCAAGGGAAAGCAAGGGAAGGCAAGGGTAACGGAAGGAACGGCACGGCAAGGGGTAACAAGGCTAAGGCACGACAACGCAGGGCTAGGCAATGCACGGAAGGCAAGCAAAGAGTAACGGAAGGTAAGGAAGGCAAGGGAAAGCAAGGAAAGGCAAGTGTAACGGAAGGAACGGCACGGCAAGGGGAAACAAGGCTAAGGCACGACAACGCACGCTAGGCAATGCACGGCAAGGCAAGGAAAGGGTAACGCAGGGGAAGGCACGGTCAGGTGAGGCAAGGAGAAGGCACGACAATGCAAGGCTAGGCAATGCACGGCAAGGCAAGGAAAGAGTAACGGAAGGAAAGGAAGGCAAGGCAAAGCCAGGAAAGGCAAGTGTAACAAAAGGCACGCCACGGCAAGGGGAATCAAGGCTAAGGCACGACAACGCACGGCTAGGCAATGCACGGCAAGGCAAGGAAAGGGTAACGCAAGGCAAGGCACGGTGAGGCTAGGCAAGGCTAATGCACGACAACGCAAGGCTAGGCAATGCACGACATTGCAAGGAAAGCTTAAAGCAAAGGAAGGCACGGTCAGGCGAGATAAGGCTAAGGCACGACAACGCAAGGCTAGGCAATGCAGGGAAGGGAAGCAAAGAGTAACGGAAGGTAAGCAAGGCAAGGAAAAGCAAGGAAAGGCAAGGGTAACGGAAGGAATTGCACGGCAAGGGGAAACAAGGCTAAGGCACGGCAACGCAGGCTGGGCAATGCACGGCAAGGCAAGGAAAGGGTAACGCATGGGAAAGCACGTTCAGGCGAGGCAAGGCTAAGGCACGACAACGCAAGGCTAGGCAATGCACGGAAGGCAAGCAAAGAGTAACGGAAGGTAAGGAAGGCAAGGGAAAGCAAAGAAAGGCAAGTGTAACGGAAGGAACTGCACGGCAAGGGGAAACAAGGCTAAGGCACGACAACGCACGGCTAGGCAATGCACGGCAAGGCAAGGAAAGGGTAACGCAAGGCAATGCACGGTGAGGCTAGACAAGGCTAATGCACGAAAACGCAAGGCTAGGCAATGCACGACAATGCAAGGAAAGCTTAAAGCAAAGGAAGGCACGGTCAGGCGAGATAAGGCTATGGCACGACAACGCAAGGCTAGGCAATGCAGGGAAGGGAAGCAAAGAGTAACGGAAGGTAAGCAAGGCAAGGAAAAGCAAGGAAAGGCAAGGGTACCGGAAGGAATTGCACGGCAAGGGGAAACAAGGCTAAGGCACGGCAACGCAGGCTGGGCAATGCACGGCAAGGCAAGGAAAGGGTAACGCATGGGAAAGCACGTTCAGGCGAGGCAAGGCTAAGGCACGACAACGCAAGGCTAGGCAATGCACGGAAGGCAAGCAAAGAGTAACGGAAGGTAAGGAAGGCAAGGGAAAGCAAGGAAAGGCAAGTGTAACGGAAGGAACTGCACGGCAAGGGGAAACAAGGCTAAGGCACGACAACGCACGGCTAGGCAATGCACGGCAAGGCAAGCAAAGAGTAACGCAAGGCAATGCACGGTGAGGCTAGACAATGCTAATGCACGAAAACGCAAGGCTAGGCAATGCACGACAATGCAAGGAAAGCTTAAAGCAAAGGAAGGCAAGGTCAGGCGAGATAAGGCAAAGGCACGACAACGCAAGGCTAGGCAATTCAGGGAAGGCAAGCAAAGAGTAACGGAAGGTAAGGAAGGAAAGGAAAAGCAAGGAAAGGCAAGGGTAACGGAAGGAACGGCACGGCAAGGGGGAACAAGTCTAAGGCACGACACCGAACGCTAGGCAATGAACGGCAAGGGAAGGAAAGGGTAACGCATGGGAAAGCACGGTCAGGCGAGGCAAGGCTGAGGCACGACAACGCAAGGCTAGGCAAAGCACGGAAGGCAAGCAAAGAGTAACGGAATGCAAGGAAGGCAAGGGAAAGCGAGGGAAGGCAAGGGTAACGGAAGGAAGACACGGCAAGGGGAAACAAGGTTAAGGCACGACAACGCACGGTTAGGCAATGCACGGCAAGGCAAGGAAAGGGTAAAGCAAGGGAAGGCACGGTCAGGCGAGGCAAGGCTAAGGCATGACAACGCAAGGCTAGGCAATGGACGGAAAGGAAGCAAAGAGTAACGGAACGCAAGGAAGGCAAGGGAAAGCAAGGGAAGGCAAGGGTAACGGAAGGAACGGCACGGCAAGGGGTAAGAAGGCTAAGGCACGACAACGCAGGGCTAGGCAATGCACGGCAAGGCAAGGAAAGGGTAACGCAGGGGAAGGCACGGTCAGGTGAGGCAAGGATAAGGCACGACAATGCAAGGCTAGGCAATGCACGGCAAGGCAAGAAAGAGTAACGCAAGGAAAGGAATGCAAGGCAAAGCCAGGCAAGGCAAGTGTAACAAAAGGCACGCCACGGCAAGGGGAATCAAGGCTAAGGCACGACAACGCACGGCTAGGCAATGCACGGCAAGGCAAGGAAAGGGTAACGCAAGGCAAGGCACGGTGAGGCTAGGCAAGGCTAATGCACGACAACGCAAGGCTAGGCAATGCACGACAATGCAAGGAAAGCTTAAAGCAAAGGAAGGCACGGTCAGGCGAGATAAGGCTAAGGCACGACAACGCAAGGCTAGGCAATGCACGGAAGGCAAGCAAAGAGTAACGGAAGGTAAGGAAGGCAAGGGAAAGCAAAGAAAGGCAAGTGTAACGGAAGGAACGGCACGGCAAGGGGAAACAAGGCTAAGGCACGACAACGCACGCTAGGCAATGCACGGCAAGGCAAGGAAAGGGTAACGCATGGGAAAGCACGATCAGGCGAGGCAAGCCTAAGGCATGACAACGCAAGGCTAGGCAATGCACGGAAAGCAAGCAAAGAGGAACGGAACGCAAGGAAGGCAAGGGAAAGCAAGGGAAGGCAAGGGTAACGGAAGGAACGGCACGGCAAGGGGTAACAAGGCTAAGGCACGACAACGCAGGGCTAGGCAATGCACGGCAAGGCAAGGAAAGAGTAACGGAAGGAAAGGAAGGCAAGGCAAAGCCAGGCAAGGCAAGTGTAACAAAAGGCACGCTACGGCAAGGGGAAACAAGGCTAAGGCACGACAACACACGGCTAGGAAATGCACGGCAAGGCAAGGAAAGGGTAACGCAAGGCAAGGCACGGTGAGGCTAGGCAAGGCTAATGCACGACAACGCAAGGCTAGGCAATGCACGACAATGCAAGTAAAGCTTAAAGCAAAGGAAGGCACGGTCAGGCGAGATAAGGCTAAGGCACGACAACGCAAGGCTAGGCAATGCACGGAAGGCAAGCAAAGAGTAACGGAAGGTAAGGAAGGCAAGGGAAAGCAAAGAAAGGCAAGTGTAACGGAAGGAACGACACGGCAAGGGGAAACAAGGCTAAGGCACGACAACGCACGCTAGGCAATGCACGGCAAGGCAAGGAAAGGGTAACGCATGGGAAAGCACGGTCAGGCGAGGCAAGGCTAAGGAAAGCCAACGCAAGGCTAGGCAATGCACGGTAAGCAAGCAAGGAGTAACGGAAGGTAAGGAAGGCAAGGGAAAGCAAAGAAAGGCAAGGGAAAGCAAGGGAAGGGGAAACAAGTCTAAGGCACGACAACGCACGCTAGGCAATGCACGGCAAGGCAAGGAAAGGGTAACGCAGGGGAAGGCACGGTCAGGTGAGGCAAGGCTAAGGCACGACAACGCAAGGCTAGGCAATGCACGGAAGGCAAGCAAAGAGTAACGGAAGGTAAGGAAGGCAAGGGAAAGCAAGGAAAGGCAAGGGTAACGGAAGGAACGGCACGGCAAGGGGAAACAAGGCTAAGGCACGACAACGCACGGCTAGGCAATGCACGGAAAGGCAAGGAAAGGGTAACGCATGGGAAAGCACGGTCAGGCGATGCAAGGCTAAGGCATGACAACGCAAGGCTAGGCAATGCACGGAAAGCAAGCAAAGAGTAACGGAACGCAAGGAAGGCAAGGGAAAGCAAGGGAAGGCACGGGTAACGGAAGGATCGGCACGGTAAGGGGTAACAAGTCTAAGGCACGGCAACGCAGGGCTAGGCAATGCACGGCAAGGCAAGGAAAGGGTAACGCAGGGGAAGGCACGGTCAGGTGAGGCAAGGATAAGGCACGACAATGCAAGGCTAGGCAATGCACGGCAAGGCAAGGAAAGAGTAACGGAAGGAAAGGAAGGCAAGTCAAAGCCAGGAAAGGCAAGTGTAACAAAAGGCACGCCACGGCAAGGGGAAACAAGGCTAAGGCACGACAACGCACGGCTAAGCAATGCACGGCAAGGCAAGGAAAGGGTAACGCAAGGCAAGGCACAGTGAGGCTAGGCAAGGCTAATGCACGACAACGCAAGGCTAGGCAATGCACGACAATGCAAGGAAAGCTTAAAGCAAAGGAAGGCACGGTCAGGCGAGATAAGGCTATGGCACGACAACGCAAGGCTAGGCAATGCAGGGAAGGGAAGCAAAGAGTAACGGAAGGTAAGCAAGGCAAGGAAAAGCAAGGAAAGGCAATGGTACCGGAAGGAATTGCACGGCAAGGGGAAACAAGGCTAAGGCACGGCAACGCAGGCTGGGCAATGCACGGCAAGGCAAGGAAAGGGTAACGCATGGGAAAGCACGTTCAGGCGAGGCAAGGCTAAGGCACGACAACGCAAGGCTAGGCAATGCACGGAAGGCAAGCAAAGAGTAACGGAAGGTAAGGAAGGCAAGGGAAAGCAAAGAAAGGCAAGTGTAACGGAAGGAACTGCACGGCAAGGGGAAACAAGGCTAAGGCACGACAACGCACGGTAGGCAATGCACGGCAAGGCAAGGAAAGGGTAACGCATGGGAAAGCACGGTCAGGCGAGGCAAGGCTAAGGCATGACAACGCAAGGCTAGGCAATGGACGGAAAGGAAGCAAAGAGTAACGGAACGCAAGGAAGGCAAGGGAAAGCAAAGGAAGGCAAGGGTAACGGAAGGAACGGCACGGCAAGGGGTAAGAAGGCTAAGGCACGACAACGCAGGGCTAGGCAATGCACGGCAAGGCAAGGAAAGGGTAACGCAGGGGAAGGCACGGTCAGGTGAGGCAAGGATAAGGCACGACAATGCAAGGCTAGGCAATGCACGGCAAGGCAAGTAAAGAGTAACGGAAGGAAAGGAATGCAAGGCAAAGCCAGGCAAGGCAAGTGTAACAAAAGGCACGCCACGGCAAGGGGAATCAAGGCTAAGGCACGACAACGCACGGCTAGGCAATGCACGGCAAGGCAAGGAAAGGGTAACGCAAGGCAAGGCACGGTGAGGCTAGGCAAGGCTAATGCACGACAACGCAAGGCTAGGCAATGCACGACAATGCAAGGAAAGCTTAAAGCAAAGGAAGGCACGGTCAGGCGAGATAAGGCTAAGGCACGACAACGCAAGGCTAGGCAATGCACGGAAGGCAAGCAAAGAGTAACGGAAGGTAAGGAAGGCAAGGGAAAGCAAAGAAAGGCAAGTGTAACGGAAGGAACGGCACGGCAAGGGGAAACAAGGCTAAGGCACGACAACGCACGCTAGGCAATGCACGGCAAGGCAAGGAAAGGGTAACGCATGGGAAAGCACGATCAGGCGAGGCAAGCCTAAGGCATGACAACGCAAGGCTAGGCAATGCACGGAAAGCAAGCAAAGAGGAACGGAACGCAAGGAAGGCAAGGGAAAGCAAGGGAAGGCAAGGGTAACGGAAGGAACGGCACGGCAAGGGGTAACAAGGCTAAGGCACGACAACGCAGGGCTAGGCAATGCACGGCAAGGCAAGGAAAGAGTAACGGAAGGAAAGGAAGGCAAGGCAAAGCCAGGCAAGGCAAGTGTAACAAAAGGCACGCTACGGCAAGGGGAAACAAGGCTAAGGCACGACAACACACGGCTAGGAAATGCACGGCAAGGCAAGGAAAGGGTAACGCAAGGCAAGGCACGGTGAGGCTAGGCAAGGCTAATGCACGACAACGCAAGGCTAGGCAATGCACGACAATGCAAGTAAAGCTTAAAGCAAAGGAAGGCACGGTCAGGCGAGATAAGGCTAAGGCACGACAACGCAAGGCTAGGCAATGCACGGAAGGCAAGCAAAGAGTAACGGAAGGTAAGGAAGGCAAGGGAAAGCAAAGAAAGGCAAGTTTAACGGAAGGAACGACACGGCAAGGGGAAACAAGGCTAAGGCACGACAACGCACGCTAGGCAATGCACGGCAAGGCAAGGAAAGGGTAACGCATGGGAAAGCACGGTCAGGCGAGGCAAGGCTAAGGAAAGCCAACGCAAGGCTAGGCAATGCACGGAAAGAAAGCAAGGAGTAACGGAATGCAAGGGAGGAAAGGGAAAGCAAGGGAAGGCAAGGGTAACGGAAGGAACGGCACGGCAAGGGGAAACAAGGCTAAGGCACGACAACGCACGCTAGGCAATGCACGGCAAGGCAAGGAAAGGGTAACGCAGGGGAAGGCACGGTCAGGTGAGGCAAGGCTAAGGCACGACAACGCAAGGCTAGGCAATGCACGGAAGGCAAGCAAAGAGTAACGGAAGGTAAGGAAGGCAAGGGAAAGGAAGGAAAGGCAAGTGTAACGGAAGGAACGGCACGGCAAGGGGAAACAAGGCTAAGGCACGACAACGCACGGCTAGGCAATGCACGGAAAGGCAAGGAAAGGGTAACGCATGGGAAAGCACGGTCAGGCGATGCAAGGCTAAGGTATGACAACGCAAGGCTAGGCAATGCACGGAAAGCAAGCAAAGAGTAACGGAACGCAAGGAAGGCAAGGGAAAGCAAGGGAAGGCACGGGTAACGGAAGGAACGGCACGGCAAGGGGTAACAAGGCTAAGGCACGACAACGCAGGGCTAGGCAATGCACGGCAAGGCAAGGAAAGGGTAACGCAGGGGAAGGCACGTTCAGGTGAGGCAAGGATAAGGCACGACAATGCAAGGCTAGGCAATGCACGGCAAGGCAAGGAAAGAGTAACGGAAGGAAAGGAAGGCAAGTCAAAGCCAGGAAAGGCAAGTGTAACAAAAGGCACGCCACGGCAAGGGGAAACAAGGCTAAGGCACGACAACGCACGGCTAAGCAATGCACGGCAAGGCAAGGAAAGGGTAACGCAAGGCAAGGCACAGTGAGGCTAGGCAAGGCTAATGCACGACAACGCAAGGCTAGGCAATGCACGACAATGCAAGGAAAGCTTAAAGCAAAGGAAGGCACGGTCAGGCGAGATAAGGCTATGGCACGACAACGCAAGGCTAGGCAATGCAGGGAAGGGAAGCAAAGAGTAACGGAAGGTAAGCAAGGCAAGGAAAAGCAAGGAAAGGCAAGGGTACCGGAAGGAATTGCACGGCAAGGGGAAACAAGGCTAAGGCACGGCAACGCAGGCTGGGCAATGCAAGGCAAGGCAAGGAAAGGGTAACGCATGGGAAAGCACGTTCAGGCGAGGCAAGGCTAAGGCACGACAACGCAAGGCTAGGCAATGCACGGAAGGCAAGCAAAGAGTAACGGAAGGTAAGGAAGGCAAGGGAAAGCAAAGAAAGGCAAGTGTAACGGAAGGAACTGCACGGCAAGGGGAAACAAGGCTAAGGCACGACAACGCACGGCTAGGCAGTGCACGGCAAGGCAAGCAAAGGGTAACGCAAGGCAATGCACGGTGAGGCTAGACAATGCTAATGCACGAAAACGCAAGGCTAGGCAATGCACGACAATGCAAGGAAAGCTTAAAGCAAAGGAAGGCAAGGTCAGGCGAGATAAGGCAAAGGCACGACAACGCAAGGCTAGGAAATTCAGGGAAGGCAAGCAAAGAGTAACGGAAGGTAAGGAAGGCAAGGAAAAGCAAGGAAAGGCAAGGGTAAGGGAAGGAACGGCACGGCAAGGGGCAACAAGTCTAAGGCACGACACCGAACGCTAGGCGATGAACGGCAAGGGAAGGAAAGGGTAACGCATGGGAAAGCACGGTCAGGCGAGGCAAGGCTAAGGCACGACAACGCAAGGCTAGGCAATGCACGGAAGGCAAGCAAAGAGTAACGGAAGGTAAGGAAGGCAAGGGAAAGCAAGGAAAGGCAAGTGTAACGGAAGGAACGGCACGGCAAGGGGAAACAAGGCTAAGGCACGACAACGCACGGTAGGCAATGCACGGCAAGGCAAGGAAAGGGTAACGCATGGGAAAGCACGGTCAGGCGAGGCAAGGCTAAGGCATGACAACGCAAGGCTAGGCAATGGACGGAAAGGAAGCAAAGAGTAACGGAACGCAAGGAAGGCAAGGGAAAGCAAGGGAAGGCAAGGGTAACGGAAGGAACGGCACGGCAAGGGGTAAGAAGGCTAAGGCACGACAACGCAGGGCTAGGCAATGCACGGCAAGGCAAGGAAAGGGTAACGCAGGGGAAGGCACGGTCAGGTGAGGCAAGGATAAGGCACGACAATGCAAGGCTAGGCAATGCACGGCAAGGCAAGTAAAGAGTAACGGAAGGAAAGGAATGCAAGGCAAAGCCAGGCAAGGCAAGTGTAACAAAAGGCACGCCACGGCAAGGGGAATCAAGGCTAAGGCACGACAACGCTCGGCTAGGCAATGCACGGCAAGGCAAGGAAAGGGTAACGCAAGGCAAGGCACGGTGAGGCTAGGCAAGGCTAATGCACGACAACGCAAGGCTAGGCAATGCACGACAATGCAAGGAAAGCTTAAAGCAAAGGAAGGCACGGTCAGGCGAGATAAGGCTAAGGCACGACAACGCAAGGCTAGGCAATGCACGGAAGGCAAGCAAAGAGTAACGGAAGGTAAGGAAGGCAAGGGAAAGCAAAGAAAGGCAAGTGTAACGGAAGGAACGGCACGGCAAGGGGAAACAAGGCTAAGGCACGACAACGCACGCTAGGCAATGCACGGCAAGGCAAGGAAAGGGTAACGCATGGGAAAGCACGATCAGGCGAGGCAAGCCTAAGGCATGACAACGCAAGGCTAGGCAATGCACGGAAAGCAAGCAAAGAGGAACGGAACGCAAGGAAGGCAAGGGAAAGCAAGGGAAGGCAAGGGTAACGGAAGGAACGGCACGGCAAGGGGTAACAAGGCTAAGGCACGACAACGCAGGGCTAGGCAATGCACGGCAAGGCAAGGAAAGAGTAACGGAAGGAAAGGAAGGCAAGGCAAAGCCAGGCAAGGCAAGTGTAACAAAAGGCACGCTACGGCAAGGGGAAACAAGGCTAAGGCACGACAACACACGGCTAGGAAATGCACGGCAAGGCAAGGAAAGGGTAACGCAAGGCAAGGCACGGTGAGGCTAGGCAAGGCTAATGCACGACAACGCAAGGCTAGGCAATGCACGACAATGCAAGTAAAGCTTAAAGCAAAGGAAGGCACGGTCAGGCGAGATAAGGCTAAGGCACGACAACGCAAGGCTAGGCAATGCACGGAAGGCAAGCAAAGAGTAACGGAAGGTAAGGAAGGCAAGGGAAAGCAAAGAAAGGCAAGTTTAACGGAAGGAACGACACGGCAAGGGGAAACAAGGCTAAGGCACGACAACGCACGCTAGGCAATGCACGGCAAGGCAAGGAAAGGGTAACGCATGGGAAAGCACGGTCAGGCGAGGCAAGGCTAAGGAAAGCCAACGCAAGGCTAGGCAATGCACGGAAAGAAAGCAAGGAGTAACGGAATGCAAGGGAGGAAAGGGAAAGCAAGGGAAGGCAAGGGTAACGGAAGGAACGGCACGGCAAGGGGAAACAAGGCTAAGGCACGACAACGCACGCTAGGCAATGCACGGCAAGGCAAGGAAAGGGTAACGCAGGGGAAGGCACGGTCAGGTGAGGCAAGGCTAAGGCACGACAACGCAAGGCTAGGCAATGCACGGAAGGCAAGCAAAGAGTAACGGAAGGTAAGGAAGGCAAGGGAAAGGAAGGAAAGGCAAGTGTAACGGAAGGAACGGCACGGCAAGGGGAAACAAGGCTAAGGCACGACAACGCACGGCTAGGCAATGCACGGAAAGGCAAGGAAAGGGTAACGCATGGGAAAGCACGGTCAGGCGATGCAAGGCTAAGGCATGACAACGCAAGGCTAGGCAATGCACGGAAAGCAAGCAAAGAGTAACGGAACGCAAGGAAGGCAAGGGAAAGCAAGGGAAGGCACGGGTAACGGAAGGATCGGCACGGTAAGGGGTAACAAGTCTAAGGCACGGCAACGCAGGGCTAGGCAATGCACGGCAAGGCAAGGAAAGGGTAACGCAGGGGAAGGCACGGTCAGGTGAGGCAAGGATAAGGCACGACAATGCAAGGCTAGGCAATGCACGGCAAGGCAAGGAAAGAGTAACGGAAGGAAAGGAAGGCAAGTCAAAGCCAGGAAAGGCAAGTGTAACAAAAGGCACGCCACGGCAAGGGGAAACAAGGCTAAGGCACGACAACGCACGGCTAAGCAATGCACGGCAAGGCAAGGAAAGGGTAACGCAAGGCAAGGCACAGTGAGGCTAGGCAAGGCTAATGCACGACAACGCAAGGCTAGGCAATGCACGACAATGCAAGGAAAGCTTAAAGCAAAGGAAGGCACGGTCAGGCGAGATAAGGCTATGGCACGACAACGCAAGGCTAGGCAATGCAGGGAAGGGAAGCAAAGAGTAACGGAAGGTAAGCAAGGCAAGGAAAAGCAAGGAAAGGCAAGGGTACCGGAAGGAATTGCACGGCAAGGGGAAACAAGGCTAAGGCACGGCAACGCAGGCTGGGCAATGCACGGCAAGGCAAGGAAAGGGTAACGCATGGGAAAGCACGTTCAGGCGAGGCAAGGCTAAGGCACGACAACGCAAGGCTAGGCAATGCACGGAAGGCAAGCAAAGAGTAACGGAAGGTAAGGAAGGCAAGGGAAAGCAAAGAAAGGCAAGTGTAACGGAAGGAACTGCACGGCAAGGGGAAACAAGGCTAAGGCACGACAACGCACGGCTAGGCAGTGCACGGCAAGGCAAGCAAAGGGTAACGCAAGGCAATGCACGGTGAGGCTAGACAATGCTAATGCACGAAAACGCAAGGCTAGGCAATGCACGACAATGCAAGGAAAGCTTAAAGCAAAGGAAGGCAAGGTCAGGCGAGATAAGGCAAAGGCACGACAACGCAAGGCTAGGCAATTCAGGGAAGGCAAGCAAAGAGTAACGGAAGGTAAGGAAGGCAAGGAAAAGCAAGGAAAGGCAAGGGTAACGGAAGGAACGGCACGGCAAGGGGGAACAAGTCTAAGGCACGACACCGAACGCTAGGCAATGAACGGCAAGGGAAGGAAAGGGTAACGCATGGGAAAGCACGGTCAGGCGAGGCAAGGCTAAGGCACGACAACGCAAGGCTAGGCAATGCACGGAAGGCAAGCAAAGAGTAACGGAAGGTAAGGAAGGCAAGGGAAAGCAAGGAAAGGCAAGTGTAACGGAAGGAACGGCACGGCAAGGGGAAACAAGGCTAAGGCACGACAACGCACGGTAGGCAATGCACGGCAAGGCAAGGAAAGGGTAACGCATGGGAAAGCACGGTCAGGCGAGGCAAGGCTAAGGCATGACAACGCAAGGCTAGGCAATGGACGGAAAGGAAGCAAAGAGTAACGGAACGCAAGGAAGGCAAGGGAAAGCAAGGGAAGGCAAGGGTAACGGAAGGAACGGCACGGCAAGGGGTAAGAAGGCTAAGGCACGACAACGCAGGGCTAGGCAATGCACGGCAAGGCAAGGAAAGGGTAACGCAGGGGAAGGCACGGTCAGGTGAGGCAAGGATAAGGCACGACAATGCAAGGCTAGGCAATGCACGGCAAGGCAAGTAAAGAGTAACGGAAGGAAAGGAATGCAAGGCAAAGCCAGGCAAGGCAAGTGTAACAAAAGGCACGCCACGGCAAGGGGAATCAAGGCTAAGGCACGACAACGCACGGCTAGGCAATGCACGGCAAGGCAAGGAAAGGGTAACGCAAGGCAAGGCACGGTGAGGCTAGGCAAGGCTAATGCACGACAACGCAAGGCTAGGCAATGCACGACAATGCAAGGAAAGCTTAAAGCAAAGGAAGGCACGGTCAGGCGAGATAAGGCTAAGGCACGACAACGCAAGGCTAGGCAATGCACGGAAGGCAAGCAAAGAGTAACGGAAGGTAAGGAAGGCAAGGGAAAGCAAAGAAAGGCAAGTGTAACGGAAGGAACGGCACGGCAAGGGGAAACAAGGCTAAGGCACGACAACGCACGCTAGGCAATGCACGGCAAGGCAAGGAAAGGGTAACGCATGGGAAAGCACGATCAGGCGAGGCAAGCCTAAGGCATGACAACGCAAGGCTAGGCAATGCACGGAAAGCAAGCAAAGAGGAACGGAACGCAAGGAAGGCAAGGGAAAGCAAGGGAAGGCAAGGGTAACGGAAGGAACGGCACGGCAAGGGGTAACAAGGCTAAGGCACGACAACGCAGGGCTAGGCAATGCACGGCAAGGCAAGGAAAGAGTAACGGAAGGAAAGGAAGGCAAGGCAAAGCCAGGCAAGGCAAGTGTAACAAAAGGCACGCTACGGCAAGGGGAAACAAGGCTAAGGCACGACAACACACGGCTAGGAAATGCACGGCAAGGCAAGGAAAGGGTAACGCAAGGCAAGGCACGGTGAGGCTAGGCAAGGCTAATGCACGACAACGCAAGGCTAGGCAATGCACGACAATGCAAGTAAAGCTTAAAGCAAAGGAAGGCACGGTCAGGCGAGATAAGGCTAAGGCACGACAACGCAAGGCTAGGCAATGCACGGAAGGCAAGCAAAGAGTAACGGAAGGTAAGGAAGGCAAGGGAAAGCAAAGAAAGGCAAGTTTAACGGAAGGAACGACACGGCAAGGGGAAACAAGGCTAAGGCACGACAACGCACGCTAGGCAATGCACGGCAAGGCAAGGAAAGGGTAACGCATGGGAAAGCACGGTCAGGCGAGGCAAGGCTAAGGAAAGCCAACGCAAGGCTAGGCAATGCACGGAAAGAAAGCAAGGAGTAACGGAATGCAAGGGAGGAAAGGGAAAGCAAGGGAAGGCAAGGGTAACGGAAGGAACGGCACGGCAAGGGGAAACAAGGCTAAGGCACGACAACGCACGCTAGGCAATGCACGGCAAGGCAAGGAAAGGGTAACGCAGGGGAAGGCACGGTCAGGTGAGGCAAGGCTAAGGCACGACAACGCAAGGCTAGGCAATGCACGGAAGGCAAGCAAAGAGTAACGGAAGGTAAGGAAGGCAAGGGAAAGGAAGGAAAGGCAAGTGTAACGGAAGGAACGGCACGGCAAGGGGAAACAAGGCTAAGGCACGACAACGCACGGCTAGGCAATGCACGGAAAGGCAAGGAAAGGGTAACGCATGGGAAAGCACGGTCAGGCGATGCAAGGCTAAGGCATGACAACGCAAGGCTAGGCAATGCACGGAAAGCAAGCAAAGAGTAACGGAACGCAAGGAAGGCAAGGGAAAGCAAGGGAAGGCACGGGTAACGGAAGGATCGGCACGGTAAGGGGTAACAAGTCTAAGGCACGGCAACGCAGGGCTAGGCAATGCACGGCAAGGCAAGGAAAGGGTAACGCAGGGGAAGGCACGGTCAGGTGAGGCAAGGATAAGGCACGACAATGCAAGGCTAGGCAATGCACGGCAAGGCAAGGAAAGAGTAACGGAAGGAAAGGAAGGCAAGTCAAAGCCAGGAAAGGCAAGTGTAACAAAAGGCACGCCACGGCAAGGGGAAACAAGGCTAAGGCACGACAACGCACGGCTAAGCAATGCACGGCAAGGCAAGGAAAGGGTAACGCAAGGCAAGGCACAGTGAGGCTAGGCAAGGCTAATGCACGACAACGCAAGGCTAGGCAATGCACGACAATGCAAGGAAAGCTTAAAGCAAAGGAAGGCACGGTCAGGCGAGATAAGGCTATGGCACGACAACGCAAGGCTAGGCAATGCAGGGAAGGGAAGCAAAGAGTAACGGAAGGTAAGCAAGGCAAGGAAAAGCAAGGAAAGGCAAGGGTACCGGAAGGAATTGCACGGCAAGGGGAAACAAGGCTAAGGCACGGCAACGCAGGCTGGGCAATGCACGGCAAGGCAAGGAAAGGGTAACGCATGGGAAAGCACGTTCAGGCGAGGCAAGGCTAAGGCACGACAACGCAAGGCTAGGCAATGCACGGAAGGCAAGCAAAGAGTAACGGAAGGTAAGGAAGGCAAGGGAAAGCAAAGAAAGGCAAGTGTAACGGAAGGAACTGCACGGCAAGGGGAAACAAGGCTAAGGCACGACAACGCACGGCTAGGCAGTGCACGGCAAGGCAAGCAAAGGGTAACGCAAGGCAATGCACGGTGAGGCTAGACAATGCTAATGCACGACAACGCAAGGCTAGGCAATGCACGACAATGCAAGGAAAGCTTAAAGCAAAGGAAGGCAAGGTCAGGCGAGATAAGGCAAAGGCACGACAACGCAAGGCTAGGCAATTCAGGGAAGGCAAGCAAAGAGTAACGGAAGGTAAGGAAGGCAAGGAAAAGCAAGGAATGGCAAGGGTAACGGAAGGAACGGCACGGCAAGGGGGAACAAGTCTAAGGCACGACACCGAACGCTAGGCAATGAACGGCAAGGGAAGGAAAGGGTAACGCATGGGAAAGCACGGTCAGGCGAGGCAAGGCTAAGGCACGACAACGCAAGGCTAGGCAATGCACGGAAGGCAAGCAAAGAGTAACGGAAGGTCAGGAAGGCAAGGGAAAGGAAGGAAAGGCAAGTGTAACGGAAGGAACGGCACGGCAAGGGGAAACAAGGCTAAGGCACGACAACGCACGGCTAGGCAATGCACGGAAAGGCAAGGAAAGGGTAACGCATGGGAAAGCACGGTCAGGCGATGCAAGGCTAAGGCATGACAACGCAAGGCTAGGCAATGCACGGAAAGCAAGCAAAGAGTAACGGAACGCAAGGAAGGCAAGGGAAAGCAAGGGAAGGCACGGGTAACGGAAGGATCGGCACGGTAAGGGGTAACAAGTCTAAGGCACGGCAACGCAGGGCTAGGCAATGCACGGCAAGGCAAGGAAAGGGTAACGCAGGGGAAGGCACGGTCAGGTGAGGCAAGGATAAGGCACGACAATGCAAGGCTAGGCAATGCACGGCAAGGCAAGGAAAGAGTAACGGAAGGAAAGGAAGGCAAGTCAAAGCCAGGAAAGGCAAGTGTAACAAAAGGCACGCCACGGCAAGGGGAAACAAGGCTAAGGCACGACAACGCACGGCTAAGCAATGCACGGCAAGGCAAGGAAAGGGTAACGCAAGGCAAGGCACAGTGAGGCTAGGCAAGGCTAATGCACGACAACGCAAGGCTAGGCAATGCACGACAATGCAAGGAAAGCTTAAAGCAAAGGAAGGCACGGTCAGGCGAGATAAGGCTATGGCACGACAACGCAAGGCTAGGCAATGCAGGGAAGGGAAGCAAAGAGTAACGGAAGGTACGCAAGGCAAGGAAAAGCAAGGAAAGGCAAGGGTACCGGAAGGAACGCCACGGCAAGGGGAAACAAGGCTAAGGCACGGCAACGCAGGCTGGGCAATGCACGGCAAGGCAAGGAAAGGGTAACGCATGGGAAAGCACGTTCAGGCGAGGCAAGGCTAAGGCACGACAACGCAAGGCTAGGCAATGCACGGAAGGCAAGCAAAGAGTAACGGAAGGTAAGGAAGGCAAGGGAAAGCAAAGAAAGGCAAGTGTAAAGGAAGGAACTGCACGGCAAGGGGAAACAAGGCTAAGGCACGACAACGCACGGCTAGGCAATGCACGGCAAGGCAAGCAAAGGGTAACGCAAGGCAATGCACGGTGAGGCTAGACAATGCTAATGCACGAAAACGCAAGGCTAGGCAATGCACGACAATGCAAGGAAAGCTTAAAGCAAAGGAAGGCAAGGTCAGGCGAGATAAGGCAAAGGCACGACAACGCAAGGCTAGGCAATTCAGGGAAGGCAAGCAAGGAGTAACGGAAGGTAAGGAAGGCAAGGAAAAGCAAGGAAAGGCAAGGGTAACGGAAGGAACGGCACGGCAAGGGGGAACAAGTCTAAGGCACGACACCGAACGCTAGGCAATGAACGGCAAGGGAAGGAAAGGGTAACGCATGGGAAAGCACGGTCAGGCGAGGCAAGGCTAAGGCACGACAACGCAAGGCTAGGCAATGCACGGAAGGCAAGCAAAGAGTAACGGAAGGTAAGGAAGTCAAGGGAAAGCAAGGAAAGGCAAGGGTAACGGAAGGAACGGCACGGCAAGGGGAAACAAGGCTAAGGCACGACAACGCACGGTAGGCAATGCACGGCAAGGCAAGGAAAGGGTAACGCATGGGAAAGCACGGTCAGGCGAGGCAAGGCTAAGGCATGACAACGCAAGGCTAGGCAATGGACGGAAAGGAAGCAAAGAGTAACGGAACGCAAGGAAGGCAAGGGAAAGCAAGGGAAGGCAAGGGTAACGGAAGGAACGGCACGGCAAGGGGTAAGAAGGCTAAGGCACGACAACGCAGGGCTAGGCAATGCACGGCAAGGCAAGGAAAGGGTAACGCAGGGGAAGGCACGGTCAGGTGAGGCAAGGATAAGGCACGACAATGCAAGGCTAGGCAATGCACGGCAAGGCAAGTAAAGAGTAACGGAAGGAAAGGAATGCAAGGCAAAGCCAGGCAAGGCAAGTGTAACAAAAGGCACGCCACGGCAAGGGGAATCAAGGCTAAGGCACGACAACGCACGGCTAGGCAATGCACGGCAAGGCAAGGAAAGGGTAACGCAAGGCAAGGCACGGTGAGGTTAGGCAAGGCTAATGCACGACAACGCAAGGCTAGGCAATGCACGACAATGCAAGGAAAGCTTAAAGCAAAGGAAGGCACGGTCAGGCGAGATAAGGCTAAGGCACGACAACGCAAGGCTAGGCAATGCACGGAAGGCAAGCAAAGAGTAACGGAAGGTAAGGAAGGCAAGGGAAAGCAAAGAAAGGCAAGTGTAACGGAAGGAACGGCACGGCAAGGGGAAACAAGGCTAAGGCACGACAACGCACGCTAGGCAATGCACGGCAAGGCAAGGAAAGGGTAACGCATGGGAAAGCACGATCAGGCGAGGCAAGCCTAAGGCATGACAACGCAAGGCTAGGCAATGCACGGAAAGCAAGCAAAGAGGAACGGAACGCAAGGAAGGCAAGGGAAAGCAAGGGAAGGCAAGGGTAACGGAAGGAACGGCACGGCAAGGGGTAACAAGGCTAAGGCACGACAACGCAGGGCTAGGCAATGCACGGCAAGGCAAGGAAAGAGTAACGGAAGGAAAGGAAGGCAAGGCAAAGCCAGGCAAGGCAAGTGTAACAAAAGGCACGCTACGGCAAGGGGAAACAAGGCTAAGGCACGACAACACACGGCTAGGAAATGCACGGCAAGGCAAGGAAAGGGTAACGCAAGGCAAGGCACGGTGAGGCTAGGCAAGGCTAATGCACGACAACGCAAGGCTAGGCAATGCACGACAATGCAAGTAAAGCTTAAAGCAAAGGAAGGCACGGTCAGGCGAGATAAGGCTAAGGCACGACAACGCAAGGCTAGGCAATGCACGGAAGGCAAGCAAAGAGTAACGGAAGGTAAGGAAGGCAAGGGAAAGCAAAGAAAGGCAAGTTTAACGGAAGGAACGACACGGCAAGGGGAAACAAGGCTAAGGCACGACAACGCACGCTAGGCAATGCACGGCAAGGCAAGGAAAGGGTAACGCATGGGAAAGCACGGTCAGGCGAGGCAAGGCTAAGGAAAGCCAACGCAAGGCTAGGCAATGCACGGAAAGAAAGCAAGGAGTAACGGAATGCAAGGGAGGAAAGGGAAAGCAAGGGAAGGCAAGGGTAACGGAAGGAACGGCACGGCAAGGGGAAACAAGGCTAAGGCACGACAACGCACGCTAGGCAATGCACGGCAAGGCAAGGAAAGGGTAACGCAGGGGAAGGCACGGTCAGGTGAGGCAAGGCTAAGGCACGACAACGCAAGGCTAGGCAATGCACGGAAGGCAAGCAAAGAGTAACGGAAGGTAAGGAAGGCAAGGGAAAGGAAGGAAAGGCAAGTGTAACGGAAGGAACGGCACGGCAAGGGGAAACAAGGCTAAGGCACGACAACGCACGGCTAGGCAATGCACGGAAAGGCAAGGAAAGGGTAACGCATGGGAAAGCACGGTCAGGCGATGCAAGGCTAAGGCATGACAACGCAAGGCTAGGCAATGCACGGAAAGCAAGCAAAGAGTAACGGAACGCAAGGAAGGCAAGGGAAAGCAAGGGAAGGCACGGGTAACGGAAGGATCGGCACGGTAAGGGGTAACAAGTCTAAGGCACGGCAACGCAGGGCTAGGCAATGCACGGCAAGGCAAGGAAAGGGTAACGCAGGGGAAGGCACGGTCAGGTGAGGCAAGGATAAGGCACGACAATGCAAGGCTAGGCAATGCACGGCAAGGCAAGGAAAGAGTAACGGAAGGAAAGGAAGGCAAGTCAAAGCCAGGAAAGGCAAGTGTAACAAAAGGCACGCCACGGCAAGGGGAAACAAGGCTAAGGCACGACAACGCACGGCTAAGCAATGCACGGCAAGGCAAGGAAAGGGTAACGCAAGGCAAGGCACAGTGAGGCTAGGCAAGGCTAATGCACGACAACGCAAGGCTAGGCAATGCACGACAATGCAAGGAAAGCTTAAAGCAAAGGAAGGCACGGTCAGGCGAGATAAGGCTATGGCACGACAACGCAAGGCTAGGCAATGCAGGGAAGGGAAGCAAAGAGTAACGGAAGGTAAGCAAGGCAAGGAAAAGCAAGGAAAGGCAAGGGTACCGGAAGGAATTGCACGGCAAGGGGAAACAAGGCTAAGGCACGGCAACGCAGGCTGGGCAATGCACGGCAAGGCAAGGAAAGGGTAACGCATGGGAAAGCACGTTCAGGCGAGGCAAGGCTAAGGCACGACAACGCAAGGCTAGGCAATGCACGGAAGGCAAGCAAAGAGTAACGGAAGGTAAGGAAGGCAAGGGAAAGCAAAGAAAGGCAAGTGTAACGGAAGGAACTGCACGGCAAGGGGAAACAAGGCTAAGGCACGACAACGCACGGCTAGGCAGTGCACGGCAAGGCAAGCAAAGGGTAACGCAAGGCAATGCACGGTGAGGCTAGACAATGCTAATGCACGAAAACGCAAGGCTAGGCAATGCACGACAATGCAAGGAAAGCTTAAAGCAAAGGAAGGCAAGGTCAGGCGAGATAAGGCAAAGGCACGACAACGCAAGCCTAGGCAATTCAGGGAAGGCAAGCAAAGAGTAACGGAAGGTAAGGAAGGCAAGGAAAAGCAAGGAAAGGCAAGGGTAACGGAAGGAACGGCACGGCAAGGGGGAACAAGTCTAAGGCACGACACCGAACGCTAGGCAATGAACGGCAAGGGAAGGAAAGGGTAACGCATGGGAAAGCACGGTCAGGCGAGGCAAGGCTAAGGCACGACAACGCAAGGCTAGGCAATGCACGGAAGGCAAGCAAAGAGTAACGGAAGGTAAGGAAGGCAAGGGAAAGCAAGGAAAGGCAAGTGTAACGGAAGGAACGGCACGGCAAGGGGAAACAAGGCTAAGGCACGACAACGCACGGTAGGCAATGCACGGCAAGGCAAGGAAAGGGTAACGCATGGGAAAGCACGGTCAGGCGAGGCAAGGCTAAGGCATGACAACGCAAGGCTAGGCAATGGACGGAAAGGAAGCAAAGAGTAACGGAACGCAAGGAAGGCAAGGGAAAGCAAGGGAAGGCAAGGGTAACGGAAGGAACGGCACGGCAAGGGGTAAGAAGGCTAAGGCACGACAACGCAGGGCTAGGCAATGCACGGCAAGGCAAGGAAAGGGTAACGCAGGGGAAGGCACGGTCAGGTGAGGCAAGGATAAGGCACGACAATGCAAGGCTAGGCAATGCACGGCAAGGCAAGTAAAGAGTAACGGAAGGAAAGGAATGCAAGGCAAAGCCAGGCAAGGCAAGTGTAACAAAAGGCACGCCACGGCAAGGGGAATCAAGGCTAAGGCACGACAACGCACGGCTAGGCAATGCACGGCAAGGCAAGGAAAGGGTAACGCAAGGCAAGGCACGGTGAGGCTAGGCAAGGCTAATGCACGACAACGCAAGGCTAGGCAATGCACGACAATGCAAGGAAAGCTTAAAGCAAAGGAAGGCACGGTCAGGCGAGATAAGGCTAAGGCACGACAACGCAAGGCTAGGCAATGCACGGAAGGCAAGCAAAGAGTAACGGAAGGTAAGGAAGGCAAGGGAAAGCAAAGAAAGGCAAGTGTAACGGAAGGAACGGCACGGCAAGGGGAAACAAGGCTAAGGCACGACAACGCACGCTAGGCAATGCACGGCAAGGCAAGGAAAGGGTAACGCATGGGAAAGCACGATCAGGCGAGGCAAGCCTAAGGCATGACAACGCAAGGCGAGGCAATGCACGGAAAGCAAGCAAAGAGGAACGGAACGCAAGGAAGGCAAGGGAAAGCAAGGGAAGGCAAGGGTAACGGAAGGAACGGCACGGCAAGGGGTAACAAGGCTAAGGCACGACAACGCAGGGCTAGGCAATGCACCGCAAGGCAAGTAAAGAGTAACGGAAGGAAAGGAATGCAAGGCAAAGCCAGGCAAGGCAAGTGTAACAAAAGGCACGCCACGGCAAGGGGAATCAAGGCTACGGCACGACAACGCACGGCTAGGCAATGCACGGCAAGGCAAGGAAAGGGTAACGCAAGGCAAGGCACGGTGAGGCTAGGCAAGGCTAATGCACGACAACGCAAGGCTAGGCAATGCACGACAATGCAAGTAAAGCTTAAAGCAAAGGAAGGCACGGTCAGGCGAGATAAGGCTAAGGCACGACAACGCAAGGCTAGGCAATGCACGGAAGGCAAGCAAAGAGTAACGGAAGGTAAGGAAGGCAAGGGAAAGCAAAGAAAGGCAAGTGTAACGGAAGGAACGACACGGCAAGGGGAAACAAGGCTAAGGCACGACAACGCACGCTAGGCAATGCACGGCAAGGCAAGGAAAGGGTAACGCATGGGAAAGCACGGTCAGGCGAGGCAAGGCTAAGGAAAGCCAACGCAAGGCTAGGCAATGCACGGAAAGAAAGCAAGGAGTAACGGAATGCAAGGGAGGAAAGGGAAAGCAAGGGAAGGCAAGGGTAACGGAAGGAACGGCACGGCAAGGGGAAACAAGGTTAAGGCACGACAACGCACGCTAGGCAATGCACGGCAAGGCAAGGAAAGGGTAACGCAGGGGAAGGCACGGTCAGGTGAGGCAAGGCTAAGGCACGACAACGCAAGGCTAGGCAATGCACGGAAAGGCAAGCAAAGAGTAACGGAAGGTAAGGAAGGCAAGGGAAAGGAAGGAAAGGCAAGTGTAACGGAAGGAACGGCACGGCTAGGCAATGCACGGAAAGGCAAGGAAAGGGTAACGCATGGGAAAGCACGGTCAGGCGATGCAAGGCTAAGGCATGACAACGCAAGGCTAGGCAATGCACGGAAAGCAAGCAAAGAGTAACGGAACGCAAGGAAGGCAAGGGAAAGCAAGGGAAGGCACGGGTAACGGAAGGAACGGCACGGTAAGGGGTAACAAGTCTAAGGCACGGCAACGCAGGGCTAGGCAATGCACGGCAAGGCAAGGAAAGGGTAACGCAGGGGAAGGCACTGTCAGGTGAGGCAAGGATAAGGCACGACAATGCAAGGCTAGGCAATGCACGGCAAGGCAAGGAAAGAGTAACGGAAGGAAAGGAAGGCAAGTCAAAGCCAGGAAAGGCAAGTGTAACAAAAGGCACGCCACGGCAAGGGGAAACAAGGCTAAGGCACGACAACGCACGGCTAAGCAATGCACGGCAAGGCAAGGAAAGGGTAACGCAAGGCAAGGCACAGTGAGGCTAGGCAAGGCTAATGCACGACAACGCAAGGCTAGGCAATGCACGACAATGCAAGGAAAGCTTAAAGCAAAGGAAGGCACGGTCAGGCGAGATAAGGCTATGGCACGACAACGCAAGGCTAGGCAATGCAGGGAAGGGAAGCAAAGAGTAACGGAAGGTAAGCAAGGCAAGGAAAAGCAAGGAAAGGCAAGGGTACCGGAAGGAATTGCACGGCAAGGGGAAACAAGGCTAAGGCACGGCAACGCAGGCTGGGCAATGCACGGCAAGGCAAGGAAAGGGTAACGCATGGGAAAGCACGTTCAGGCGAGGCAAGGCTAAGGCACGACAACGCAAGGCTAGGCAATGCACGGAAGGCAAGCAAAGAGTAACGGAAGGTAAGGAAGGCAAGGGAAAGCAAAGAAAGGCAAGTGTAACGGAAGGAACTGCACGGCAAGGGGAAACAAGGCTAAGGCACGACAACGCACGGCTAGGCAATGCACGGCAAGGCAAGCAAAGGGTAACGCAAGGCAATGCACGGTGAGGCTAGACAATGCTAATGCACGAAAACGCAAGGCTAGGCAATGCACGACAATGCAAGGAAAGCTTAAAGCAAAGGAAGGCAAGGTCAGGCGAGATAAGGCAAAGGCACGACAACGCAAGGCTAGGCAATTCAGGGAAGGCAAGCAAAGAGTAACGGAAGGTAAGGAAGGCAAGGAAAAGCAAGGAAAGGCAAGGGTAACGGAAGGAACGGCACGGCAAGGGGGAACAAGTCTAAGGCACGACACCGAACGCTAGGCAATGAACGGCAAGGGAAGGAAAGGGTAACGCATGGGAAAGCACGGTCAGGCGAGGCAAGGCTAAGGCACGACAACGCAAGGCTAGGCAATGCACGGAAGGCAAGCAAAGAGTAACGGAAGGTAAGGAAGGCAAGGGAAAGCAAGGAAAGGCAAGTGTAACGGAAGGAACGGCACGGCAAGGGGAAACAAGGCTAAGGCACGACAACGCACGGTAGGCAATGCACGGCAAGGCAAGGAAAGGGTAACGCATGGGAAAGCACGGTCAGGCGAGTCAAGGCTAAGGCACGACAACGCAAGGCTAGGCAATGGACGGAAAGGAAGCAAAGAGTAACGGAACGCAAGGAAGGCAAGGGAAAGCAAGGGAAGGCAAGGGTAACGGAAGGAACGGCACGGCAAGGGGTAAGAAGGCTAAGGCACGACAACGCAGGGCTAGGCAATGCACGGCAAGGCAAGGAAAGGGTAACGCAGGGGAAGGCACGGTCGGGTGAGGCAAGGATAAGGCACGACAATGCAAGGCTAGGCAATGCACGGCAAGGCAAGTAAAGAGTAACGGAAGGAAAGGAATGCAAGGCAAAGCCAGGCAAGGCAAGTGTAACAAAAGGCACGCCACGGCAAGGGGAATCAAGGCTAAGGCACGACAACGCACGGCTAGGCAATGCACGGCAAGGCAAGGAAAGGGTAACGCAAGGCAAGGCACGGTGAGGCTAGGCAAGGCTAATGCACGACAACGCAAGGCTAGGCAATGCACGACAATGCAAGGAAAGCTTAAAGCAAAGGAAGGCACGGTCAGGCGAGATAAGGCTAAGGCACGACAACGCAAGGCTAGGCAATGCACGGAAGGCAAGCAAAGAGTAACGGAAGGTAAGGAAGGCAAGGGAAAGCAAAGAAAGGCAAGTGTAACGGAAGGAACGGCACGGCAAGGGGAAACAAGGCTAAGGCACGACAAGGCACGGCTAGGCAATGCACGGCAAGGCAAGCAAAGGGTAACGCAAGTAAAGGCACGGTGAGGCTAGGCAAGGCTAATGCACGAAAACGCAAGGCTAGGCGATGCACGACAATGCAAGGAAAGCTTAAAGCAAAGGAAGGCAAGGTCAGGCGAGATAAGGTTAAGGCACGACAACGCAAGGCTAGGAAATTCAGGGAAGGCAAGCAAAGAGTAACGGAAGGTAAGCAAGGCAAGGAAAAGGAAGGAAAGGCCAGGGTAATGGAAGGAACGGCACGGCAAGGGGTAACAAGGCTAAGGCACGACAACGCAGGGCTAGGCAATGCACGACAATGCAAGGAAAGAGTAACGCAAGGCAAGGCACGGTGAGGCTAGGCAAGGCTAAGGCACGACAACGCAAGGCTAGGCAATGCACGGAAAGCAAGCAAAGAGTAACGGAACGCAAGGAAGGCAAGGGAAAGCAAGGGAAGGCAAGGGTAACGGAAGGAACGGCACGGCAAGGGGTAACAAGGCTAAGGCACGGCAACGCAGGGTTAGGCAATGCACGGCAAGGCAAGGAAAGGGTAACGCAGGGGAAGGCACGGTCAGGTGAGGCAAGGATAAGGCACGACAATGCAAGGCTAGGCAATGCACGGCAAGGCAAGGAAAGAGTAACGCAAGGCAAGGCACGGTGAGGCTAGGCAAGGCTAATGCACGACAACGCAAGGCTAGGCAATGCACGACAATTCAAGTAAAGCTTAATGCAAAGGAAGGCACGGTCAGGCGAGATAAGGCTAAGGCACGACAACGCAAGGCTAGGCAATGCACGGAAAGCAAGCAAAGAGTAACGGAACGCAAGGAAGCAAGGGAAAGCAAGGGAAGGCAAGGGTAACGGAAGGAACGGCACGGCAAGGGGTAGGCACGACACCGAACGCTAGGCAATGAACGGCAAGGCAAGGAAAGGGTAACGCATGGGAAAGCACGGTCAGGCGAGGCAAGGCTAAGGCACGACAACGCAAGGCTAGGCAATGCACGGAAGGCAAGCAAAGAGTAACGGAAGGTAAGGAAGGCAAGGGAAAGCAAGGAAAGGCAAGTGTAACGGAAGGAACGGCACGGCAAGGGGAAACAAGGCTAAGGCACGACAACGCACGCTAGGCAATGCACGGCAAGGCAAGGAAAGGGTAACGCATGGGAAAGCACGGTCAGGCGAGGCAAGGCTAAGGAAAGCCAACGCAAGGCTAGGCAATGCACGGAAAGAAAGCAAGGAGTAACGGAATGCAAGGAAGGAAAGGGAAAGCAAGGGAAGGCAAGGGTAACGGAAGGAACGGCACGGCAAGGGGAAACAAGGCTAAGGCACGACAACACACGGCTAGGAAATGCACGGCAAGGCAAGGAAAGGGTAACGCAAGGCAAGGCACGGTGAGGCTAGGCAAGGTTAATGCACGACAACGCAAGGCTAGGCAATGCACGAAAATGCAAGGAAAGCTTAAAGTAAAGGAAGGCACGGTAAGGCGAGATAAGGCTAAGGCACGACAACGCAAGGCTAGGCAATGCACGGAAGGCAAGCAAAGAGTAACGGAAGGTAAGGAAGGCAAGGGAAAGCAAGGAAAGGCAATGGTAACGGAAGGAACGGCACGGCAAGGGGAAACAAGGCTAAGGCACGACAACGCACGCTAGGCAATGCACGGCAAGGCAAGGAAAGGGTAACGCAGGGGAAAGCACGGTCAGGCGAGGCAAGGCTAAGGCATGACAACGCAAGGCTAGGCAATGCACGGAAGCAAGCAAATAGTAACGGAACGCAAGGAAGGCAAGGGAAAGCAAGGGAAGGCAAGGGTATCGGAAGGAACGGCACGGATAGGGGTAACAAGGCTAAGGCACGACAACGCAGGGCTAGGCAATGCACGGCAAGGCAAGCAAAGAGTAACGGAAGGAAAGGAAGGCAAGGCAAAGCCAGCAAGGCAAGTGTAACAAAAGGCACGCAACAGCAAGGGGAAACAAGGCTAAGGCACGACAACACACGGCTAGGAAATGCACGGCAAGGCAAGGAAAGGGTAACGCAAGGCAAGGCACGGTGAGGCTAGGCAAGGCTAATGCACGACAACGCAAGGCTAGGCATTGCACGACAATGCAAGTAAAGCTTAAAGCAAAGGAAGGCACGGTCAGGCGAGATAAGGCTAAGGCACGACAACGCAAGGTTAGGCAATGCAGGGAAGGCAAGCAAAGAGTAACGGAAGGTAAGGAAGGCAAGGGAAAGCAAGGAAAGGCAATGGTACCGGAAGGAACGGCACGGCAAGGGGAAACAAGTCTAAGGCACGACAACGCACGCTAGGCAATGCACGGCAAGGCAAGGAAAGGGTAACGCATGGGCAAGCACGGTCAGGCGAGGCAAGGCTAAGGCACGACAACGCAAGGCTTGGCAATGCACGGAAGGCAAGCAAAGAGTAACGGAAGGTAAGGAAGGCAAGGGAAAGCAAAGAAAGGCAAGTGTAACGGAAGGTACGGAACGGCAAGGGGAAACAAGGCTAATGCACGACAACGCACGGCTAGGCAATGCACGGCAAGGCAAGGAAAAGGTTACGCATGGGAAAGCACGGTCAGGCGACGCAAGGCTAAGGAAAGCCAACGCAAGGCTAGGCAAAGCACGGAAAGTAAGCAAGGAGTAACGGAATGCAAGGAAGGAAAGGGAAAGCAAAGAAAGGCAAGTGTAACGGAAGGAACGGCACGGCAAGGGGGAAACAAGGCTAAGGCACGACAAGGAACGGCTAGGCAATGCACGGCAAGGCAAGCAAAGGGTAACGCAAGGAAAGGCACGGTTAGGCTAGGCAAGGCTAATGCACGACAACGCAAGGCTAGGCAATGCACGACAATGCAAGGAAAGCTTAAAGCAAAGGAAGGCAAGGTCAGGCGAGATAAGGTTAAGGCACGACAACGCAAGGCTAGGAAATTCAGGGAAGGCAAGCAAAGAGTAACGGAAGGTAAGCAAGGCAAGGAAAAGGAAGGAAAGGCCAGGGTAATGGAAGGAACGGCACGGCAAGGGGTAACAAGGCTAAGGCACGACAACGCAGGGCTAGGCAATGCACGACAATGCAAGGAAAGCTTAAAGCAAAGGAAGGCACGGTCAGGCGAGATAAGGCTAAGGCACGACAACGCAAGGCTAGGCAATGCACGGAAAGCAAGCAAAGAGTAACGGAACGCAAGGAAGGCAAGGGAAAGCAAGGGAAGGCAAGGGTTACGGAAGGAACGGCACGGCAAGGGGTAACAAGGCTAAGGCACGGCAACGCAGGGTTAGGCAATGCACGGCAAGGCAAGGAAAGAGTAACGCAAGGCAAGGCACGGTGAGGCTAGGCAAGGCTAATGCACGACAACGCAAGGCTAGGCAATGCACGACAATGCAAGTAAAGCTTAATGCAAAGGAAGGCACGGTCAGGCGAGGCAAGCCTAAGGCATGACAACGCACGGCAAGGCAAGGAAAGGGTAACGCATGGGAAAGCACGGTCAGGCGAGGCAAGCCTAAGGCACGACAACGCACGCTAGGCAATGCACGGCAAGGCAAGGAAAGGGTAACGCATGGGAAAGCACGGTCAGGCGAGGCAAGCCTAAGGCATGACAACGCAAGGCTAGGCAATGCACGGAAAGCAAGCAAAGAGTAACGGAACGCAAGGAAGGCAAGGGAAAGCAAGGGAAGGCAAAGGTAACGGAAGGAACGGCACGGCAAGGGGTAACAAGGCTAAGGCACGACAACGCAGGGCTAGGCAATGCACGGAAGGCAAGCAAAGAGTAACGGAAGGTAAGGAAGGCAAGGGAAAGCAAGGAAAGGCAAGTGTAACGGAAGGAACGGCACGGCAAGGGGAAACAAGGCTAAGGCACGACAACGCACGCTAGGCAATGCACGGCAAGGCAAGGAAAGGGTAACGCATGGGAAAGCACGGTCAGGCTAGGCAAGGCTAAGGCATGACAACGCAAGGCTAGGCAATGCACGGAAAGCAAGCAAAGAGTAACGGAACGCAAGGAAGGCAAGGGAAAGCAAGGGAAGGCAAGGGTAACGGAAGGAACGGCACGCCAATGGGTAAGAAGGCTAAGGCACGACAACGCAGGGTTAGGCAATGCACGGCAAGGAAAGGAAAGGGTAACGCATGGGGGAAGGCACGGTCAGGTGAGGCAAGGATAAGGCACGACAATGCAAGGCTAGGCAATGCACGGCAAGGCAAGGAAAGAGTAACGGAAGGAAAGGAAGGCAAGGCAAAGCCAGGCAAGGCAAGTGTAACAAAAGGCAAGCCATGGCAAGGGGAATCAAGTCTAAGGCACGACAACGCACGGCTAGGCAATGCACGGCAAGGCAAGGAAAGGGTAACGCAAGGCAAGGCACGGTGAGGCTAGGCAAGGCTAATGCACGACAACGCAAGGCTAGGCAATGCACGACAATGCAAGGAAAGCTTAAAGCAAAGGAAGGCACGGTCAGGCGAGATAAGGCTAAGGCACGACAACGCAAGGCTAGGCAATGCACGGAAAGCAAGCAAAGAGTAACGGAAGGTAAGGAAGGCAAGGGAAAGCAAAGAAAGGCAAGTGTAACGGAAGGAACGGCACGGCAAGGGGAAACAAGGCTAAGGCACGACAACGCACGCTAGGCAAAGCACGGCAAGGCAAGGAAAGGGTAACGCATGGGAAAGCACGGTCAGGCGAGGCAAGCCTAAGGCATGACAACGCAAGGCTAGGCAATGCACGGAAAGCAAGCAAAGAGTAAGGGAACGCAAGGAAGGCAAGGGAAAGCAAGGGAAGGCAAGGGTAACGGAAGGAACGGCACGGCAAGGGGTAACAAGGCTAAGGCACGACAACGCAGGGCTAGGCAATGCACGGCAAGGCAAGGAAAGAGTAACGGAAGGAAAGGAAGGCAAGGCAAAGCCAGGCAAGGCAAGTGTAACAAAAGGCACGCAACTGCAAGGGGAAACAAGGCTAAGGCACGACAACACACGGCTAGAAAATGCACGGCAAGGCAAGGAAAGGGTAACGCAAGGCAAGGCACGGTGAGGCTAGGCAAGGCTAATGCACGACAACGCAAGGCTAGGCAATGCACGACAATGCAAGTAAAGCTTAAAACAAAGGAAGGCACGGTCAGGCGAGATAAGGCTAAGGCACGACAACGCAAGGCTAGGCAATGCAGGGAAGGCAAGCAAAGAGTAACGGAAGGTAAGGAAGGCAATGGAAAGCAAGGAAAGGCAATGGTAACGGAAGGAACGGCACGGCAAGGGGAAACAAGTCTAAGGTACGACAACGCACGCTAGGCAATGCACGGCAGGGCAAGGAAAGGGTAACGCATAGGAAAGCACGGTCAGGCGAGGCAAGGCTAAGGCATGACAACGCAAGGCTAGGCAATGCACGGAAAGCAAGCAAAGAGTAACGGAACGCAAGGAAGGCAAGGGAAAGCAAGGGAAGGCAAGGGTAACGGAAGGAACGCCACGGCAAGGGGTAACAAGGCTAAGGCACGACAACGCAGGGCTAGGCAATGCACGGAAGGCAAGCAAAGAGTAACGGAAGGTAAGGAAGGCAAGGGAAAGCAAGGAAAGGCAAGTGTAACGGAAGGAACGGCACGGCAAGGGGAAACAAGGCTAAGGCACTACAACGCACGCTAGGCAATGCACGGCAAGGCAAGGAAAGGGTAACGCAGGGGAAGGCACGGTCAGGTGAGGCAAGGAGAAGGCACGACAATGCAAGGCTAGGCAATGCACGGCAAGGCAAGGAAAGAGTAACGGAAGGAAAGGAAGGCAAGGCAAAGCCAGGAAAGGCAAGTGTAACAAAAGGCACGCCACGGCAAGGGGAATCAAGGCTAAGGCACTACAACGCACGGCTAGGCAATGCACGGCAAGGCAAGGAAAGGGTAACGCAAGGCAAGGCACGGTGAGGCTAGGCAAGGCTAATGCACGACAACGCAAGGGTAGGCAATGCACGACATTGCAAGGAAAGCTTAAAGCAAAGGAAGGCACGGTCAGGCGAGATAAGGCTAAGGCACGACAACGCAAGGCTAGGCAATGCAGGGAAGGGAAGCAAAGAGTAACGGAAGGTAAGCAAGGCAAGGAAAAGCAAGGAAAGGCAAGGGTAACGGAAGGAATTGCACGGCAAGGGGAAACAAGGCTAAGGCACGGCAACGCAGGCTGGGCAATGCACGGCAAGGCAAGGAAAGGGTAACGCATGGGAAAGCACGTTCAGGCGAGGCAAGGCTAAGGCACGACAACGCAAGGCTAGGCAATGCACGGAAGGCAAGCAAAGAGTAACGGAAGGTAAGGAAGGCAAGGGAAAGCAAAGAAAGGCAAGTGTAACGGAAGGAACTGCACGGCAAGGGGAAACAAGGCGAAGGCACGACAACGCACGGCTAGGCAATGCACGGCAAGGCAAGCAAAGGGTAACGCAAGGCAATGCACGGTGAGGCTAGACAAGGCTAATGCACGAAAACGCAAGGCTAGGCAATGCACGACAATGCAAGGAAAGCTTAAAGCAAAGGAAGGCAAGGTCAGGCGAGATAAGGCAAAGGCACGACAACGCAAGGCTAGGCAATTCAGGGAAGGCAAGCAAAGAGTAACGGAAGGTAAGGAAGGCAAGGAAAAGCAAGGAAAGGCAAGGGTAACGGAAGGAACGGCACGGCAAGGGGGAACAAGTCTAAGGCACGACACCGAACGCTAGGCAATGAACGGCAAGGCAAGGAAAGGGTAACGCATGGGAAAGCACGGTCAGGCGAGGCAAGGCTAAGGCATGACAACGCAAGGCTAGGCAATGCACGGAAAGCAAGCAAAGAGTAAGGGAACGCAAGGAAGGCAAGGGAAAGCAAGGGAAGGCAAGGGTAACGGAAGGAACGGCACGGCAAGGGGGAACAAGTCTAAGGCACGACACCGAACGCTAGGCAATGCACGGCAAGGCAAGGAAAGGGTAACGCATGGGAAAGCACGGTCAGGCGAGGCAAGGCTAAGGCATGACAACGCAAGGCTAGGCAATGCACGGAAGGCAAGCCAAGAGTAACGGAAGGTAAGGAAGGCAAGGGAAAGCAAGGAAAGGCAAGTGTAACGGAAGGAACGGCACGGCAAGGGGAAACAAGGCTAAGGCACGACAACGCACGCTAGGCAATGCACGGCAAGGCAAGGAAAGGGTAACGCATGGGAAAGCACGGTCAGGCGAGGCAAGGCTAAGGCATGACAACGCAAGGCTAGGCAATGCACGGAAAGCAAGCAAAGAGTAAGGGAACGCAAGGAAGGCAAGGGAAAGCAAGGGAAGGCAAGGGTAACGGAAGGAACGGCACGGCAAGGGGTAAGAAGGCTAAGGCACGACAACGCAGGGCTAGGCAATGCACGGCAAGGCAAGGAAAGGGTAACGCAGGGGAAGGCACGGTCAGGTGAGGCAAGGATAAGGCACGACAATGCAAGGCTAGGCAATGCACGGCAAGGCAAGTAAAGAGTAACGGAAGGAAAGGAAGGCAAGGCAAAGCCAGGCAAGGCAAGTGTAACAAAAGGCACGCCACGGCAAGGGGAATCAAGGTTAAGGCACGAAAACGCATGGCTAGGCAATGCACGGCATGGCAAGGAAAGGGTAACGCAAGGCAAGGCACGGTGAGGCTAGGCAAGGCTAATGCACGACAACTCAAGGCTAGGCAATGCACGACAATGCAAGGAAAGCTTAAAGCAAAGGAAGGCACGGTAAGGCGAGATAAGGCTAAGGCACGACAACGCAAGGCTAGGCAATGCACGGAAGGCAAGCAAAGAGTAACGGAAGGTAAGGAAGGCAAGGGAAAGCAAAGAAAGGCAAGTGTAACGGAAGGAACGGCACGGCAAGGGGAAACAAGGCTAAGGCACGACAACGCACGCTAGGCAATGCACGGCAAGGCAAGGAAAGGGTAACGCATGGGAAAGCACGGTCAGGCGAGGCAAGCCTAAGGCATGACAACGCAAGGCTAGGCAATGCACGGAAAGCAAGCAAAGAGGAACGGAACGCAAGGAAGGCAAGGGAAAGCAAGGGAAGGCAAGGGTAACGGAAGGAACGGCACGGCAAGGGGTAACAAGGATAAGGCACGACAACGCAGGGCTAGGCAATGCACGGCAAGGCAAGGAAAGAGTAACGGAAGGAAAGGAAGGCAAGGCAAAGCCAGGCAAGGCAAGTGTAACAAAAGGCACGCAACGGCAAGGGGAAACAAGGCTAAGGCACGACAACACACGGCTAGGAAATGCACGGCAAGGCAAGGAAAGGGTAACACAAGGCAAGGCACGGTGAGGCTAGGCAAGGCTAATGCACGACAACGCAAGGCTAGGCAATGCACGACAATGCAAGTAAAGCTTAAAGCAAAGGAAGGCACGGTCAGGCGAGATAAGGCTAAGGCACGACAACGCAAGGCTAGGCAATGCACGGAAGGCAAGCAAAGAGTAACGGAAGGTAAGGAAGGCCAGGGAAAGAAGGAAAGGCAAGTGTAACGGAAGGAACGGCACGGCATGGGGAAACAAGGCTAAGGCACGACAACGCACGCTAGGCAATGCACGGCAAGGCAAGGAAAGGGTAACGCATGGGAAAGCACGGTCAGGCGAGGCAAGGCTAAGGCACGACAACGCAAGGCTAGGCAATGCACGGAAGGCAAGCAAAGAGTAACGGAAGGTAAGGAAGGCAAGGGAAAGAAGGAAAGGCAAGTGTAACGGAAGGAACGGCACGGCATGGGGAAACAAGGCTAAGGCACGACAACGCACGGCTAGGCAATGCACGGAAAGGCAAGGAAAGGGTAACGCATGGGAAAGCACGGTCAGGCGATGCAAGGCTAAGGCATGACAACGCAAGGCTAGGCAATGCACGGAAAGCAAGCAAAGAGTAACGGAACGCAAGGAAGGCAAGGGAAAGCAAGGGAAGGCAAGGGTAACGGAAGGAACGGCACGGTAAGGGGTAACAAGTCTAAGGCACGGCAACGAAGGGCTAGGCAATGCACGGCAAGGCAAGGAAAGGGTAACGCAGGGGAAGGCACGGTCAGGTGAGGCAAGGATAAGGCACGACAATGCAAGGCTAGGCAATGTACGGCAAGGCAAGGAAAGAGTAACGGAAGGAAAGGAAGGCAAGTCAAAGCAAGGCAAGGCAAGTGTAACAAAAGGCACGGCACGGCAAGGGGAAACAAGGCTAAGGCACGACAACGCACGGCTAGGCAATGCACGGCAAGGCAAGGAAAGGCTAACGCAAGGCAAGGCACAGTGAGGCTAGGCAAGGCTAATGCACGACAACGCAAGGCTAGGCAATGCACGACAATGCAAGGAAAGCTTAAAGCAAAGGAAGGCACGGTCAGGCGAGATAAGGCTAAGGCACGACAACGCAAGGCTAGGCAATGCACGGAAGGCAAGCAAAGAGTAACGGAAGTTAAGGAAGGCAAGGAAAAGCAAGGAAAGGCAAGGGTAACGGAAGGAACGGCACGGCAAGGGGGAACAAGTCTAAGGCACGACACCGAACGCTAGGCAATGAACGGCAAGGCAAGGAAAATGTAACGGATGGGAAAGCACGGTCAGGCGAGGCAAGGCTAAGGCACGACAACGCAAGGCTAGGCAATGCACGGAAGGCAAGCAAAGAGTAACGGAAGTTAAGGAAGGCAAGGGAAAGCAAGGAAAGGCAAAGGTAACGGAAGGAACGGCACGGCAAGGGGTAACAAGGCTAAGGCACGACAACGCAGGGCTAGGCAATGCACGGAAGGCAAGCAAAGAGTAACGGAAGGCAAGGAAGGCAAGGGAAAGCAAGGGAAGGCAAGGGTAACGGAAGGAACGGCACGGCAAGGGGAAACAAGGCTAAGGCACGACAACGCACGCTAGGCAATGCACGGCAAGGCAAGGAAAGGGTAACGCATGGGAAAGCACGGTCAGGCTAGGCAAGGCTAAGGCATGACAACGCAAGGCTAGGCCATGCACGGAAAGCAAGCAAAGAGTAACGGAACGCAAGGAAGGCAAGGGAAAGCAAGGGAAGGCAAGGGTAACGGAAGGAACGGCACGCCAATGGGTAAGAAGGCTAAGGCACGACAACGCAGGGTTAGGCAAAGCACGGCAAGGAAAGGAAAGGGTAACGCAGGGGAAGGCACGGTCAGGTGAGGCAAGGATAAGGCACGACAATGCAAGGCTAGGCAATGCACGGCAAGGCAAGGAAAGAGTAACGGAAGGAAAGGAAGGCAAGGCAAAGCCAGGCAAGGCAAGTGTAACAAAAGGCACGCCACGGCAAGGGGAATCAAGTCTAAGGCACGACAACGCACGGCTAGGCAATGCACGGCAAGGCAAGGAAAGGGTAACGCAAGGCAAGGCACGGTGAGGCTAGGCAAGGCTAATGCACGACAACGCAAGGCTAGGCAATGCACGACAATGCAAGTAAAGCTTAAAGCAAAGGAAGGCACGGTCAGGCGAGATAAGGCTAAGGCACGACAACGCAAGGCTAGGCAATGCACGGAAAGCAAGCAAAGAGTAACGGAAGGTAAGGAAGGCAAGGGAAAGCAAAGAAAGGCAAGTGTAACGGAAGGAACGGCACGGCAAGGGGAAACAAGGCTAAGGCACGACAACGCACGCTAGGCAAAGCACGGCAAGGCAAGGAAAGGGTAACGCATGGGAAAGCACGGTCAGGCGAGGCAAGCCTAAGGCATGACAACGCAAGGCTAGGCAATGCACGGAAAGCAAGCAAAGAGTAACGGAACGCAAGGAAGGCAAGGGAAAGCAAGGGAAGGCAAGGGTAACGGAAGGAACGGCACGGCAAGGGGTAACAAGGCTAAGGCACGACAACGCAGGGCTAGGCAATGCACGGCAAAGCAAGGAAAGAGTAACGGAAGGAAAGGAAGGCAAGGCAAAGCCAGGCAAGGCAAGTGTAACAAAAGGCACGCAACTGCAAGGGGAAACAAGGCTAAGGCACGACAACACACGGCTAGGAAATGCACGGCAAGGCAAGGAAAGGGTAACGCAAGGCAAGGCACGGTGAGGCTAGGCAAGGCTAATGCACGACAACGCAAGGCTAGGCAATGCACGACAATGCAAGTAAAGCTTAAAACAAAGGAAGGCACGGTCAGGCGAGATAAGGCTAAGGCACGACAACGCAAGGCTAGGCAATGCAGGGAAGGCAAGCAAAGAGTAACGGAAGGTAAGGAAGGCAATGGAAAGCAAGGAAAGGCAATGGTAACGGAAGGAACGGCACGGCAAGGGGAAACAAGTCTAAGGTACGACAACGCACGCTAGGCAATGCACGGCAGGGCAAGGAAAGGGTAACGCATGGGAAAGCACGGTCAGGCGAGGCAAGCCTAAGGCATGACAACGCAAGGCTAGGCAATGCACGGAAAGCAAGCAAAGAGTAACGGAACGCAAGGAAGGCAAGGGAAAGCAAGGGAAGGCAAGGGTAACGGAAGGAACGCCACGGCAAGGGGAATCAAGGCTAAGGCACGACAACGCACGGCTAGGCAATGCACGGCAAGGCAAGGAAAGGGTAACGCAAGGCAAGGCACGGTGAGGCTAGGCAAGGCTAATGCACGACAACGCAAGGCTAGGCAATGCACGACAATGCAAGGAAAGCTTAAAGCAAAGGAAGGCACGGTCAGGCGAGATAAGGCTAAGGCACGACAACGCAAGGCTAGGCAATGCAGGGAAGGGAAGCAAAGAGTAACGGAAGGTAAGCAAGGCAAGGAAAAGCAAGGAAAGGCAAGGGTAACGGAAGGAATTGCACGGCAAGGGGAAACAAGGCTAAGGCACGGCAACGCAGGCTGGGCAATGCACGGCAAGGCAAGGAAAGGGTAACGCATGGGAAAGCACGTTCAGGCGAGGCAAGGCTAAGGCACGACAACGCAAGGCTAGGCAATGCACGGAAGGCAAGCAAAGAGTAACGGAAGTTAAGGAAGGCAAGGGAAAGCAAAGAAAGGCAAGTGTAACGGAAGGAACTGCACGGCAAGGGGAAACAAGGCTAAGGCACGACAACGCACGGCTAGGCAATGCACGGCAAGGCAAGTAAAGGGTAACGCAAGGCAATGCACGGTGAGGCTAGACAAGGCTAATGCACGAAAACGCAAGGCTAGGCAATGCACGACAATGCAAGGAAAGCTTAAAGCAAAGGAAGGCAAGGTCAGGCGAGATAAGGCAAAGGCACGACAACGCAAGGCTAGGCAATTCAGGGAAGGCAAGCAAAGAGTAACGGAAGGTAAGGAAGGCAAGGGAAAGCAAGGAAAGGCAAGTGTAACGGAAGGAACGGCACGGCAAGGGGAAACAAGGCTAAGGCACGACAACGCACGCTAGGCAATGCACGGCAAGGCAAGGAAAGGGTAACGCATGGGAAAGCACGGTCAGGCGAGGCAAGGCTAAGGCATGACAACGCAAGGCTAGGCAATGCACGGAAAGCAAGCAAAGAGTAAGGGAACGCAAGGAAGGCAAGGGAAAGCAAGGGAAGGCAAGGGTAACGGAAGGAACGGCACGGCAAGGGGTAAGAAGGCTAAGGCACGACAACGCAGGGCTAGGCAATGCACGGCAAGGCAAGGAAAGGGTAACGCAGGGGAAGGCACGGTCAGGTGAGGCAAGGATAAGGCACGACAATGCAAGTCTAGGCAATGCACGGCAAGGCAAGTAAAGAGTAACGGAAGGAAAGGAAGGCAAGGCAAAGCCAGGCAAGGCAAGTGTAACAAAAGGCACGCCACGGCAAGGGGAATCAAGGTTAAGGCACGAAAACGCACGGCTAGGCAATGCACGGCATGGCAAGGAAAGGGTAACGCAAGGCAAGGCACGGTGAGGCTAGGCAAGGCTAATGCACGACAACGCAAGGCTAGGCAATGCACGACAATGCAAGGAAAGCTTAAAGCAAAGGAAGGCACGGTAAGGCGAGATAAGGCTAAGGCACGACAACGCAAGGCTAGGCAATGCACGGAAGGCAAGCAAAGAGTAACGGAAGGTAAGGAAGGCAAGGGAAAGCAAAGAAAGGCAAGTGTAACGGAAGGAACGGCACGGCAAGGGGAAACAAGGCTAAGGCACGACAACGCACGCTAGGCAATGCACGGCAAGGCAAGGAAAGGGTAACGCATGGGAAAGCACGGTCAGGCGAGGCAAGCCTAAGGCATGACAACGCAAGGCTAGGCAATGCACGGAAAGCAAGCAAAGAGGAACGGAACGCAAGGAAGGCAAGGGAAAGCAAGGGAAGGCAAGGTTAACGGAAGGAACGGCACGGCAAGGGGTAACAAGGCTAAGGCACGACAACGCAGGGCTAGGCAATGCACGGCAAGGCAAGGAAAGAGTAACGGAAGGAAAGGAAGGCAAGGCAAAGCCAGGCAAGGCAAGTGTAACAAAAGGCACGCAACGGCAAGGGGAAACAAGGCTAAGGCACGACAACACACGGCTAGGAAATGCACGGCAAGGCAAGGAAAGGGTAACGCAAGGCAAGGCACGGTGAGGCTAGGCAAGGCTAATGCACGACAACGCAAGGCTAGGCAATGCACGACAATGCAAGTAAAGCTTAAAGCAAAGGAAGGCACGGTCAGGCGAGATAAGGCTAAGGCACGACAACGCAAGGCTAGGCAATGCACGGAAGGCAAGCAAAGAGTAACGGAAGGTAAGGAAGGCCAGGGAAAGAAGGAAAGGCAAGTGTAACGGAAGGAACGGCACGGCATGGGGAAACAAGGCTAAGGCACGACAACGCACGCTAGGCAATGCACGGCAAGGCAAGGAAAGGCAAGGCTAAGGCACGACAACGCAAGGCTAGGCAATGCACGGAAGGCAAGCAAAGAGTAACGGACGGTAAGGAAGGCAAGGGAAAGAAGGAAAGGCAAGTGTAACGGAAGGAACGGCACGGCATGGGGAAACAAGGCTAAGGCACGACAACGCACGGCTAGGCAATGCACGGAAAGGCAAGGAAAGGGTAACGCATGGGAAAGCACGGTCAGGCGATGCAAGGCTAAGGCATGACAACGCAAGGCTAGGCAATGCACGGAAAGCAAGCAAAGAGTAACGGAACGCAAGGAAGGCAAGGGAAAGCAAGGGAAGGCAAGGGTAACGGAAGGAACGGCACGGTAAGGGGTAACAAGTCTAAGGCACGGCAACGAAGGGCTAGGCAATGCACGGCAAGGCAAGGAAAGGGTAACGCAGGGGAAGGCACGGTCAGGTGAGGCAAGGATAAGGCACGACAATGCAAGGCTAGGCAATGCACGGCAAGGCAAGGAAAGAGTAACGCAAGGAAAGGAAGGCAAGTCAAAGCCAGGAAAGGCAAGTGTAACAAAAGGCACGCCACGGCAAGGGGAAACAAGGCTAAGGCACGACAACGCACGGCTAGGCAATGCACGGCAAGGCAAGGAAAGGCTAACGCAAGGCAAGGCACAGTGAGGCTAGGCAAGGCTAAGGCACGACAACGCAAGGCTGAGCAATGCACGACAATGCAAGGAAAGCTTAAAGCAAAGGAAGGCAAGGTCAGGCGAGATAAGGCTAAGGCACGACAACGCAAGGCTAGGCAATGCACGGAAGGCAAGCAAAGAGTAACGGAAGTTAAGGAAGGCAAGGAAAAGCAAGGAAAGGCAAGGGTAACGGAAGGAACGGCACGGCAAGGGGGAACAAGTCTAAGACACGACACCGAACGCTAGGCAATGAACGGCAAGGCAAGGAAAGGGTAACGGATGGGAAAGCACGGTCAGGCGAGGCAAGGCTAAGGCACGACAACGCAAGGCTAGGCAATGCACGGAAGGCAAGCAAAGAGTAACGGAAGTTAAGGAAGGCAAGGGAAAGCAAGGAAAGGCAAGTGTAACGGAAGGAACGGCACGGCAAGGGGAAACAAGGCTAAGGCACGACAACGCACGCTAGGCAATGCACGGCAAGGCAAGGAAAGGGTAACGCATGGGAAAGCACGGTCAGGCTAGGCAAGGCTAAGGCATGACAACGCAAGGCTAGGCAATGCACGGAAAGCAAGCAAAGAGTAACGGAACGCAAGGAAGGCAAGGGAAAGCAAGTGAAGGCAAGGGCAACGGAAGGAACGGCACGCCAATGGGTAAGAAGGCTAAGGCACGACAACGCAGGGTTAGGCAATGCACGGCAAGGGAAGGAAAGGGTAACGCAGGGGAAGGCACGGTCAGGTGAGGCAAGGATAAGGCACGACAATGCAAGGCTAGGCAATGCACGGCAAGGCAAAGAAAGAGTAACGGAAGGAAAGGAAGGCAAGGCAAAGCCAGGCAAGGCAAGTGTAACAAAAGGCACGCCACGGCAAGGGGAATCAAGTCTAAGGCACGACAACGCACGGCTAGGCAATGCACGGCAAGGCAAGGAAAGGGTAACGCAAGGCAAGGCACGGTGAGGCTAGGCAAGGCTAATGCACGACAACGCAAGGCTAGGCAATGCACGACAATGCAAGTAAAGCTTAAAGCAAAGGAAGGCACGGTCAGGCGAGATAAGGCTAAGGCACGACAACGCAAGGCTAGGCAATGCACGGAAAGCAAGCAAAGAGTAACGGAAGGTAAGGAAGGCAAGGGAAAGCAAAGAAAGGCAAGTGTAACGGAAGAAACGGCACGGCAAGGGGAAACAAGGCTAAGGCACGACAACGCACGCTAGGCAAAGCACGGCAAGGCAAGGAAAGGGTAACGCATGGGAAAGCACGGTCAGGCGAGGCAAGCCTAAGGCATGACAACGCAAGGCTAGGCAATGCACGGAAAGCAAGCAAAGAGTAACGGAACGCAAGGAAGGCAAGGGAAAGCAAGGGAAGGCAAGGGTAACGGAAGGAACGGCACGGCAAGGGGTAACAAGGCTAAGGCACGACAACGCAGGGCTAGGCAATGCACGGCAAGGCAAGGAAAGAGTAACGGAAGGAAAGGAAGGCAAGGCAAAGCCAGGCAAGGCAAGTGTAACAAAAGGCACGCAACTGCAAGGGGAAACAAGGCTAAGGCACGACAACACACGGCTAGGAAATGCACGGCAAGGCAAGGAAAGGGTAACGCAAGGCAAGGCACGGTGAGGCTAGGCAAGGCTAATGCACGACAACGCAAGGCTAGGCAATGCACGACAATGCAAGGAAAGCTTAAAGCAAAGGAAGGCACGGTCAGGCGAGATAAGGCTAAGGCACGACAACGCAAGGCTAGGCAATGCAGGGAAGGCAAGCAAAGAGTAACGGAAGGTAAGGAAGGCAAGGGAAAGCAAGGAAAGGCAATGGTAACGGAAGGAACGGCACGGCAAGGGGAAACAAGTCTAAGGTACGACAACGCACGCTAGGCAATGCACGGCAGGGCAAGGAAAGGGTAACGCATGGGAAAGCACGGTCGGGCGAGGCAAGCCTAAGGCATGACAACGCAAGGCTAGGCAATGCACGGAAAGCAAGCAAAGAGTAACGGAACGCAAGGAAGGCAAGGGAAAGCAAGGGAAGGCAAAGGTAACGGAAGGAACGGCACGGCAAGGGGTAACAAGGCTAAGGCACGACAACGCAGGGCTAGGCAATGCACGGAAGGCAAGCAAAGAGTAACGGAAGGTAAGGAAGGCAAGGGAAAGCAAGGAAAGGCAAGTGTAACGGAAGGAACGGCACGGCAAGGGGAAACAAGGCTAAGGCACGACAACGCACGCTAGGCAATGCACGGCAAGGCAAGGAAAGGGTAACGCAGGGGAAGGCACGGTCAGGTGAGGCAAGGAGAAGGCACGACAATGCAAGGCTAGGCAATGCACGGCAAGGCAAGGAAAGAGTAACGGAAGGAAAGGAAGGCAAGGCAAAGCCAGGCAAGGCAAGTGTAACAAAAGGCACGCCACGGCAAGGGGAATCAAGGCTAAGGCACGACAACGCACGGCTAGGCAATGCACGGCAAGGCAAGGAAAGGGTAACGCAAGGCAATGCACGGTGAGGCTAGGCAAGGCTAATGCACGACAACGCAAGGCTAGGCAATGCACGACATTGCAAGGAAAGCTTAAAGCAAAGGAAGGCACGGTCAGGCGAGATAAGGCTAAGGCACGACAACGCAAGGCTAGGCAATGCAGGGAAGGCAAGCAAAGAGTAACGGAAGGTAAGGAAGGCAAGGAAAAGCAAGGAAAGGCAAGGGTAACGGAAGGAACGGCACGGCAAGGGGAAACAAGGCTAAGGCACGGCAACGCAGGCTGGGCAATGCACTGCAAGGCAAGGAAAGGGTAACGCATGGGAAAGCACGTTCAGGCGAGGCAAGGCTAAGGCACGACAACGCAAGGCTAGGCAATGCACGGAAGGCAAGCAAAGAGTAACGGAAGGTAAGGAAGGCAAGGGAAAGCAAGGAAAGGCAAGTGTAATGGAAGGAACGGCACGGCAAGGGGTAACAAGGCTAAGGCACGACAACGCACGGCTAGGCAATGCACGGCAAGGTAAGGAAAGGGTAACGCATGGGAAAGCACGGTCAGGCGAGGCAAGGCTAAGGCATGACAACGAAAGGCTAGGCAATGCACGGAAAGTAAGCAAAGAGTAACGGAACGCAAGGAAGGCAAGGGAAAGCAAGGGAAGGCAAGGGTAACGGAAGGAACGGCACGGCAAGGGGTAACAAGCCTAAGGCACGACAACGCAGGGCTAGGCAATGCACGGCAAGGCAAGGAAAGAGCAACGGAAGGAAAGGAAGGCAAGGCAAAGCCAGGCAAGGCAAGTGTAACAAAAGGCACGCAACGGCAAGGGGAAACAAGGCTAAGGCACGACAACGCAGGGCTAGGAAATGCACGGCAAGGCAAGGAAAGGGTAACGCAAGGCAAGGCACGGTGAGGCTAGGCAAGGCTAATGCACGACAACGCAAGGCTAGGCAATGCACGACAATGCAAGTAAAGCTTAAAGCAAAGGAAGGCACGGTCAGGCGAGATAAGGCTAAGGCACGACAACGCAAGGCTAGGCAATGCACGGAAGGCAAGCAAAGAGTAACGGAAGGTAAGGAAGGCCAGGGAAAGAAGGAAAGGCAAGTGTAACGGAAGGAACGGCACGGCATGGGGAAACAAGGCTAAGGCACGACAACGCACGCTAGGCAATGCACGGCAAGGCAAGGAAAGGGTAACGCATGGGAAAGCACGGTCAGGCGAGGCAAGGCTAAGGCACGACAACGCAAGGCTAGGCAATGCACGGAAGGCAAGCAAAGAGTAACGGAAGGTAAGGAAGGCAAGGGAAAGAAGGAAGGGCAAGTGTAACGGAAGGAACGGCACGGCATGGGGAAACAAGGCTAAGGCACGACAACGCACGGCTAGGCAATGCACGGAAAGGGAAGGAAAGGGTAACGCATGGGAAAGCACGGTCAGGCGATGCAAGGCTAAGGCATGACAACGCAAGGCTAGGCAATGCACGGAAAGCAAGCAAAGAGTAACGGAACGCAAGGAAGGCAAGGGAAAGCAAGGGAAGGCAAGGGTAACGGAAGGAACGGCACGGTAAGGGGTAACAAGTCTAAGGCACGGCAACGAAGGGCTAGGCAATGCACGGCAAGGCAAGGAAAGGGTAACGCAGGGGAAGGCACGGTCAGGTGAGGCAAGGATAAGGCACGACAATGCAAGGCTAGGCAATGCACGGCAAGGCAAGGAAAGAGTAACGGAAGGAAAGGAAGGCAAGTCAAAGCCAGGAAACTCAAGTGTAACAAAAGGCACGCCACGGCAAGGGGAAACAAGGCTAAGGCACGACAACGCACGGCTAGGCAATGCACGGCAAGGCAAGGAAAGGCTAACGCAAGGCAAGGCACGGTCAGGCGAGGCAAGGCTAAGGCACGACAACGCAAGGCTAGGCAATGCACGACAATGCAAGGAAAGCTTAAAGCAAAGGAAGGCACGGTCAGGCGAGGCAAGGCTAAGGCACGACAACGCAAGGCTAGGCAATGCACGGAAGGCAAGCAAAAAGTAACGGATGTTAAGGAAGGCAAGGAAAAGCAAGGAAAGGCAAGGGTAACGGAAGGAACGGCACGGCAAGGGGGAACAAGTCTAAGGCACGACACCGAACGCTAGGCAATGAACGGCAAGGCAAGGAAAGGGTAACGGATGGGAAAGCACGGTCAGGCGAGGCAAGGCTAAGGCACGACAACGCAAGGCTAGGCAATGCACGGAAGGCAAGCAAAGAGTAACGGAAGTTAAGGAAGGCAAGGGAAAGCAAGGAAAGGCAAGTGTAACGGAAGGAACGGCACGGCAAGGGGAAACAAGGCTAAGGCACGACAACGCACGCTAGGCAATGCACGGCAAGGCAAGGAAAGGGTAACGCATGGGAAAGCACGGTCAGGCTAGGCAAGGCTAAGGCATGACAACGCAAGGCTAGGCAATGCACGGAAAGCAAGCAAAGAGTAACGGAACGCAAGGAAGGCAAGGGAAAGCAAGGGAAGGCAAGGGCAACGGAAGGAACGGCACGCCAATGGGTAAGAAGGCTAAGGCACGACAACGCAGGGTTAGGCAATGCACGGCAAGGGAAGGAAAGGGTAACGCAGGGGAAGGCACGGTCAGGTGAGGCAAGGATAAGGCACGACAATGCAAGGCTAGGCAATGCACGGCAAGGCAAGGAAAGAGTAACGGAAGGAAAGGAAGGCAAGGCAAAGCCAGGCAAGGCAAGTGTAACAAAAGGCACGCCACGGCAAGGGGAATCAAGTCTAAGGCACGACAACGCACGGCTAGGCAATGCACGGCAAGGCAAGGAAAGGGTAACGCAAGGCAAGGCACGGTGAGGCTAGGCAAGGCTAATGCACGACAACGCAAGGCTAGGCAATGCACGACAATGAAAGTAAAGCTTAAAGCAAAGGAAGGCACGGTCAGGCGAGATAAGGCTAAGGCACGACAACGCAAGGCTAGGCAATGCAGGGAAGGCAAGCAAAGAGTAACGGAAGGTAAGGAAGGCAAGGGAAAGTAAAGAAAGGCAAGTGTAACGGAAGGAACGGCACGGCAAGGGGAAACAAGGCTAAGGCACGACAACGCACGCTAGGCAAAGCACGGCAAGGCAAGGAAAGGGTAACGCATGGGAAAGCACGGACAGGCGAGGCAAGCCTAAGGCATGACAACGCAAGGCTAGGCAATGCACGGAAAGCAAGCAAAGAGTAACGGAACGCAAGGAAGGCAAGGGAAAGCAAGGGAAGGCAAGGGTAACGGAAGGAACGGCACGGCAAGGGGTAACAAGGCTAAGGCACGACAACGCAAGGCTAGGCAATGCACGGAAGGCAAGCAAAGAGTAACGGAAGGTAAGGAAGGCAAGGGAAAGCAAGGAAAGGCAAGTGGAAACAAGGCTAAGGCACGACAACGCACGCTAGGCAATGCACGGCAAGGCAAGGAAAGGGTAACGCAGGGGAAGGCACGGTCAGGTGAGGCAAGGAGAAGGCACGACAATGCAAGGCTAGGCAATGCACGGCAAGGCAAGGAAAGAGTAACGGAAGGAAAGGAAGGCAAGGCAAAGCCAGGAAAGGCAAGTGTAACAAAAGGCACGCCACGGCAAGGGGAATCAAGGCTAAGGCACGACAACGCACGGCTAGGCAATGCACGGCAAGGCAAGGAAAGGGTAACGCAAGGCAAGGCACGGTGAGGCTAGGCAAGGCTAATGCACGACAACGCAAGGCTAGGCAATGCACGACATTGCAAGGAAAGCTTAAAGCAAAGGAAGGCACGGTCAGGCGAGATAAGGCTAAGGCACGAGAACGCAAGGCTAGGCAATGCAGGGAAGGGAAGCAAAGAGTAACGGAAGGTAAGCAAGGCAAGGAAAAGCAAGGAAAGGCAAGGGTAACGGAAGGAATTGCACGGCAAGGGGAAACAAGGCTAAGGCACGGCAACGCAGGCTGGGCAATGCACGGCAAGGCAAGGAAAGGGTAACGCATGGGAAAGCACGTTCAGGCGAGGCAAGGCTAAGGCACGACAACGCAAGGCTAGGCAATGCACGGAAGGCAAGCAAAGAGTAACGGAAGTTAAGGAAGGCAAGGGAAAGCAAAGAAAGGCAAGTGTAACGGAAGGAACTGCACGGCAAGGGGAAACAAGGCTAAGGCACGACAACGCACGGCTAGGCAATGCACGGCAAGGCAAGCAAAGGGTAACGCAAGGCAATGCACGGTGAGGCTAGACAAGGCTAATGCACGAAAACGCAAGGCTAGGCAATGCACGACAATGCAAGGAAAGCTTAAAGCAAAGGAAGGCAAGGTCAGGCGAGATAAGGCAAAGGCACGACAACGCAAGGCTAGGCAATTCAGGGAAGGCAAGCAAAGAGTAACGGAAGGTAAGGAAGGCAAGGAAAAGCAAGGAAAGGCAAGGGTAACGGAAGGAACGGCACGGCAAGGGGGAACAAGTCTAAGGCACGACACCGAACGCTAGGCAATGAACGGCAAGGCAAGGAAAGGGTAACGCATGGGAAAGCACGGTCAGGCGAGGCAAGGCTAAGGCACGACAACGCAAGGCTAGGCAATGCACGGAAGGCAAGCAAAGAGTAACGGAAGGTAAGGAAGGCAAGGGAAAGCAAAGAAAGGCAAGTGTAACGGAAGGAACGGCACGGCAAGGGGAAACAAGGCTAAGGCACGACAACGCACGCTAGGCAATGCACGGCAAGGCAAGGAAAGGGTAACGCATGGGAAAGCACTTTCAGGCGAGGCAAGGCTAAGGCATGACAACGCAAGGCTAGGCAATGCACGGAAAGCAAGCAAAGAGTAAGGGAACGCAAGGAAGGCAAGGGAAAGCAAGGGAAGGCAAGGGTAACGGAAGGAACGGCACGGCAAGGGGTAAGAAGGATAAGGCACGACAACGCAGGGCTAGGCAATGCACGGCAAGGCAAGGAAAGGGTAACGCAAGGCAAGGCACGGTGAGGCAAGGATAAGGCACGACAATGCAAGGCTAGGCAATGCACGGCAAGGCAAGTAAAGAGTAACGGAAGGAAAGGAAGGCAAGGCAAAGCCAGGCAAGGCAAGTGTAACAAAAGGCACGCCACGGCAAGGGGAATCAAGGTTAAGGCACGAAAACGCACGGCTAGGCAATGCACGGCATGGCAAGGAAAGGGTAACGCAAGGCAAGGCACGGTGAGGCTAGGCAAGGCTAATGCACGACAACGCAAGGCTAGGCAATGCACGACAATGCAAGGAAAGCTTAAAGCAAAGGAAGGCACGGCAAGGGGAAATAAGGCTAAGGCACGACAACGCAAGGCTAGGCAATGCACGGAAGGCAAGCAAAGAGTAACGGAAGGTAAGGAAGGCAAGGGAAAGCAAAGAAAGGCAAGTGTAACGGAAGGAACGGCACGGCAAGGGGAAACAAGGCTAAGGCACGACAACGCACGCTAGGCAATGCACGGCAAGGCAAGGAAAGGGTAACGCATGGGAAAGCACGGTCAGGCGAGGCAAGCCTAAGGCATGACAACACAAGGCTAGGCAATGCACGGAAAGCAAGCAAAGAGGAACGGAACGCAAGGAAGGCAAGGGAAAGCAAGGGAAGGCAAGGGTAACGGAAGGAACGGCACGGCAAGGGGTAACAAGGCTAAGGCACGACAACGCAGGGCTAGGCAATGCACGGCAAGGCAAGGAAAGAGTAACGGAAGGAAAGGAATGCAAGGCAAAGCCAGGCAAGGCAAGTGTAACAAAAGGCACGCAACGGCAAGGGGAAACAAGGCTAAGGCACGACAACACACGGCTAGGAAATGCACGGCAAGGCAAGGAAAGGGTAACGCAAGGCAAGGCACGGTGAGGCTAGGCAAGGCTAATGCACGACAACGCAAGGCTAGGCAATGCACGACAATGCAAGTAAAGCTTAAAGCAAAGGAAGGCACGGTCAGGCGAGATAAGGCTAAGGCACGACAACGCAAGGCTAGGCAATGCACGGAAGGCAAGCAAAGAGTAACGGAAGGTAAGGAAGGCAAGGGAAAGAAGGAAAGGCAAGTGTAACGGAAGGAACGGCACGGCATGGGGAAACAAGGCTAAGGCACGACAACGCACGCTAGGCAATGCAAGGCAAGGCAAGGAAAGGGTAACGCATGGGAAAGCACGGTCAGGCGAGGCAAGGCTAAGGCACGACAACGCAAGGCTAGGCAATGCACGGAAGGCAAGCAAAGAGTAACGGAAGGTAAGGAAGGCAAGGGAAAGAAGGAAAGGCAAGTGTAACGGAAGGAACGGCACGGCATGGGGAAACAAGGCTAAGGCACGGCAACGCACGGCTAGGCAATGCACGGAAAGGCAAGGAAAGGGTAACGCATGGGAAAGCACGGTCAGGCGATGCAAGGCTAAGGCATGACAACGCAAGGCTAGGCAATGCACGGAAAGCAAGCAAAGAGTAACGGAACGCAAGGAAGGCAAGGGAAAGCAAGGGAAGGCAAGGGTAACGGAAGGAACGGCACGGTAAGGGGTAACAAGTCTAAGGCACGGCAACGCAGGGCTAGGCAATGCACGGCAAGGCAAGGAAAGGGTAACGCAGGGGAAGGCACGGTCAGGTGAGGCAAGGATAAGGCACGACAATGCAAGGCTAGGCAACGCACGGCAAGGCAAGGAAAGAGTAACGGAAGGAAAGGAAGGCAAGTCAAAGCCAGGAAAGGCAAGTGTAACAAAAGGCACGCCACGGCAAGGGGAAACAAGGCTAAGGCACGACAACGCACGGCTAGGCAATGCACGGCAAGGCAAGGAAAGGCTAACGCAAGGCAAGGCACAGTGAGGCTAGGCAAGGCTAATGCACGACAACGCAAGGCTAGGCAATGCACGACAATGCAAGGAAAGCTTAAAGCAAAGGAAGGCACGGTCAGGCGAGATAAGGCTATGGCACGACAACGCAAGGCTAGGCAATGCAGGGAAGGGAAGCAAAGAGTAACGGAAGGTAAGCAAGGCAAGGAAAAGCAAGGAAAGGCAAGGGTACCGGAAGGAATTGCACGGCAAGGGGAAACAAGGCTAAGGCACGGCAACGCAGGCTGGGCAATGCACGGCAAGGCAAGGAAAGGGTAACGCATGGGAAAGGACGTTCAGGCGAGGCAAGGCTAAGGCACGACAACGCAAGGCTAGGCAATGCACGGAAGGCAAGCAAAGAGTAACGGAAGGTAAGGAAGGCAAGGGAAAGCAAAGAAAGGCAAGTGTAACGGAAGGAACTGCACGGCAAGGGGAAACAAGGCTAAGGCACGACAACGCACGGCTAGGCAATGCACGGCAAGGCAAGCAAAGGGTAACGCAAGGCAATGCACCGTGAGGCTAGACAATGCTAATGCACGAAAACGCAAGGCTAGGCAATGCACGACAATGCAAGGAAAGCTTAAAGCAAAGGAAGGCAAGGTCAGGCGAGATAAGGCAAAGGCACGACAACGCAAGGCTAGGCAATTCAGGGAAGGCAAGCAAAGAGTAACGGAAGGTAAGGAAGGCAAGGAAAAGCAAGGAAAGGCAAAGGTAACGGAAGGAACGGCACGGCAAGGGGGAACAAGTCTAAGGCACGACACCGAACGCTAGGCAATGAACGGCAAGGGAAGGAAAGGGTAACGCATGGGAAAGCACGGTCAGGCGAGGCAAGGCTAAGGCACGACAACGCAAGGCTAGGCAATGCACGGAAGGCAAGCAAAGAGTAACGGAAGGTAAGGAAGGCAAGGGAAAGCAAGGAAAGGCAAGTGTAACGGAAGGAACGGCACGGCAAGGGGTAAGAAGGCTAAGGCACGACAACGCAGGGCTAGGCAATGCACGGCAAGGCAAGGAAAGGGTAACGCAGGGGAAGGCACGGTCAGGTGAGGCAAGGATAAGGCACGACAATGCAAGGCTAGGCAATGCACGGCAAGGCAAGTAAAGAGTAACGGAAGGAAAGGAATGCAAGGCAAAGCCAGGCAAGGCAAGTGTAACAAAAGGCACGCCACGGCAAGGGGAATCAAGGCTAAGGCACGACAACGCACGGCTAGGCAATGCACGGCAAGGCAAGGAAAGGGTAACGCAAGGCAAGGCACGGTGAGGCTAGGCAAGGCTAATGCACGACAACGCAAGGCTAGGCAATGCACGACAATGCAAGGAAATCTTAAAGCAAAGGAAGGCACGGTCAGGCGAGATAAGGCTAAGGCACGACAACGCAAGGCTAGGCAATGCACGGAAGGCAAGCAAAGAGTAACGGAAGGTAAGGAAGGCAAGGGAAAGCAAAGAAAGGCAAGTGTAACGGAAGGAACGGCACGGCAAGGGGAAACAAGGCTAAGGCACGACAAGGCACGGCTAGGCAATGCACGGCAAGGCAAGCAAAGGGTAACGCAAGGAAAGGCACGGTGAGGCTAGGCAAGGCTAATGCACGAAAACGCAAGGCTAGGCGATGCACGACAATGCAAGGAAAGCTTAAAGCAAAGGAAGGCAAGGTCAGGCGAGATAAGGTTAAGGCACGACAACGCAAGGCTAGGAAATTCAGGGAAGGCAAGCAAAGAGTAACGGAAGGTAAGCAAGGCAAGGAAAAGGAAGGAAAGGCCAGGGTAATGGAAGGAACGGCACGGCAAGGGGTAACAAGGCTAAGGCACGACAACGCAGGGCTAGGCAATGCACGACAATGCAAGGAAAGCTTAAAGTAAAGGAAGGCACGGTCAGGCGAGATAAGGCTAAGGCACGACAACGCAAGGCTAGGCAATGCACGGAAAGCAAGCAAAGAGTAACGGAACGCAAGGAAGGCAAGGGAAAGCAAGGGAAGGCAAGGGTTACGGAAGGAACGGCACGGCAAGGGATAACAAGGCTAAGGCACGGCAACGCAGGGTTAGGCAATGCACGGCAAGGCAAGGAAAGGGTAACGCAGGGGAAGGCACGGTCAGGTGAGGCAAGGATAAGGCACGACAATGCAAGGCTAGGCAATGCACGGCAAGGCAAGCAAAGAGTAACGCAAGGCAAGGCACGGTGATGCTAGGCAAGGCTAATGCACGACAACGCAAGGCTAGGCAATGCACGACAATGCAAGTAAAGCTTAATGCAAAGGAAGGCACGGTCAGGCGAGACAAGGCTAAGGCACGACAACGCAAGGCTAGGCAATGCACGGAAAGCAAGCAAAGAGTAACGGAACGCAAGGAAGGCAAGGGAAAGCAAGGGAAGGCAAGGGTAACGGAAGGAACGGCACGGCAAGGGGTAACAAGGCTAAGGCACGACAACGCAGGGCTAGGCAATGCACGGCAAGGCAAGGAAAGAGTAACGGAAGGAAAGGAAGGCAAGGCAAAGTCAGGCAAGGCAAGTGTAACAAAAGGCACGCAACGGCAAGGGGAAACAAGGCTAAGGCACGACAACACACGGCTAGGAAATGCACGGCAAGGCAAGGAAAGGGTAACGCAAGACAAGGCACGGTGAGGCTAGGCAAGGCTAATGCACGACAACGCAAGGCTAGGCAATGCACGACAATGCAAGGAAAGCTTAAAGCAAAGGAAGGCACGGTCAGGCGAGATAAGGCTAAGGCACGACAACGCAAGGCTAGGCAATGCACGGAAGGCAAGCAAAGAGTAACGGAAGGTAAGGAAGGCAAGGGAAAGCAAGGAAAGGCTAGTGTAACGGAAGGAACGGCACGGCAAGGGGAAACAAGGCTAAGGCACGACAACGCACGCTAGGCAATGCACGGCAAGGCAAGGAAAGGGTAACGCATGGGAAAGCACGGTCAGGCGAGGCAAGCCTAAGTCATGACAACGCAAGGCTAGGCAATGCACGGAAAGCAAGCAAAGTGTAAAGGAACGCAAGGAAGGCAAGGGAAAGCAAGGGAAGGCAAGGGTAACGGAAGGAACGGCACGGCAAGGGGTAACAAGGCTAAGGCACGACAACACACGGCTAGGAAATGCACGGCAAGGCAAGGAAAGGGTAACGCAAGGCAAGGCACGGTGAGGCTAGGCAAGGTTAATGCACGACAACGCAAGGCTAGGCAATGCACGAAAATGCAAGGAAAGCTTAAAGTAAAGGAAGGCACGGTAAGGCGAGATAAGGCTAAGGCACGACAACGCAAGGCTAGGCAATGCACGGAAGGCAAGCAAAGAGTAACGGAAGGCAAGGAAGGCAAGGGAAAGCAAGGAAAGGCGCAAGGCAAGGCACGGTGAGGCGAGGCAAGGCTAAGGCATGACAACGCAAGGCTAGGCAATGCACGGAAAGCAAGCAAATAGTAACGGAATGCAAGGAAGTCAAGGGAAAGCAAGGGAAGGCAAGGGTATCGGAAGGAACGGCACGGCAAGGGGTAACAAGGCTAAGGTACGACAACGCAGGGCTAGGCAATGCACGGCAAGGCAAGGAAAGGGTAACGCAAGGCAAGGCACGGTGAGGCTAGGCAAGGTTAATGCACGACAACGCAAGGCTAGGCAATGGACGAAAATGCAAGGAAAGCTTAAAGTAAAGGAAGGCACGGTAAGGCGAGATAAGGCTAAGGCACGACAACGCAAGGCTAGGCAATGCACGGAAGGCAAGCAAAGAGTAACGGAAGGAAAGGAAGGCAAGGCAAAGCCAGGCAAGGCAAGTGTAACAAAAGGCACGCAACGGCAAGTGGAAACAAGGCTAAGGCACGACAACACACGGCTAGGAAATGCACGGCAAGGCAAGGAAAGGGTAACGCAAGGCAAGGCACGGTGAGGCTAGGCAAGGCTAATGCACGACAACGCAAGTCTAGGCAATGCACGACAATGCAAGTAAAGCTTAAAGCAAAGGAAGGCACGGTCAGGCGAGATAAGGCTAAGGCACGACAACGCAAGGCTAGGCAATGCAGGGAAGGCAAGCAAAGAGTAACGGAAGGTAAGGAAGGCAAGGGAAAGCAAGGAAAGGCAATGGTACCGGAAGGAACGGCACGGCAAGGGGAAACAAGTCTAAGGCACGACAACGCACGCTAGGCAATGCACGGCAAGGCAAGGAAAGGGTAACGCATGGGAAAGCACGGTCAGGCGAGGCAAGGCTAAGGCACGACAACGCAAGGCTTGGCAATGCACGGAAGGCAAGCAAAGAGTAACGGAATGTAAGGAAGGCAAGGGAAAGCAAAGAAAGGCAAGTGTAACGGAAGGAACGGCACGGCAAGGGGAAACAAGGCTAAGGCACGACAACGCACGCTAGGCAATGCACGGCAAGGCAAGGAAAGGGTAACGCATGGGAAAGCACGGTCAGGCGAGGCAAGGCTTAGGAAAGCCAACGCAAGGCTAGGCAATGCACGGAAAGCAAGCAAGGAGTAACGGAACGCAAGGAAGGAAAGGGAAAGCAAGGGAAGGCAAGGGTAACGGAAGGAACGGCACGGTAAGGGGTAACAAGGCTAAGTCACGGCAACGCAGGGCTAGGCAATGCACGGCAAGGCAAGGAAAGGGTAACGCAGGGGAAGGCACGGTCAGGTGAGGCAAGGATAAGGCACGACAATTCAAGGCTAGGCAATGCACGGAAGGCAAGCAAAGAGTAACGGAAGGTAAGGAAGGCAAGGGAAAGCAAGGAAAGGCAAGTGTAACGGAAGGAACTGCACGGCAAGGGGAAACAAGGCTAAGGCACGACAACGCACGGCTAGGCAATGCACGGCAAGGCAAGCAAAGGGTAACGCAAGGAAAGGAAGGCAAGGCAAAGCCAGGCAAGGCAAGTGTAACAAAAGGCACGCCACGGCAAGGGGAATCAAGGCTAAGGCACGACAACGCACGGCTAGGCAATGCACGGCATGGCAAGGAAAGGGTAACGCAAGGCAAGGCACGGTGAGGCTAGGCAAGGCTAATGCACGACAACGCAAGGCTAGGCAATGCACGACAATGCAAGGAAAGATTAAAGCAAAGGAAGGCACGGTCAGGCGAGATAAGGCTAAGGCACGACAACGCAAGGCTAGGCAATGCACGGAAGGCAAGCAAAGAGTAACGGAAGGTAAGGAAGGCAAGGGATAGCAAAGAAAGGCAAGTGTAACGGAAGGAACGGCACGGCAAGGGGAAACAAGCCTAAGGCACGACAACGCACGCTAGGCAATGCACGGCAAGGCAAGGAAAGGGTAACGCAAGGCAAGGCACGGTCAGGCGAGGCAAGGCTAAGGCACGACAACGCAAGGCTAGGTAATGCACGGAAAGAAAGCAAGGAGTAACGGAATGCAAGGAAGGAAAGGGAAAGCAAGGGAAGGCAAGGGTAACGGAAGGAACGGCACGGCAAGGGGAAACAAGGCTAAGGCACGACAACGCACGCTAGGCAATGCACGGCAAGGCAAGGAAAGGGTAACGCAAGGCAAGGCACGGTGAGGCTAGGCAAGGTTAATGCACGACAACGCAAGGCTAGGCAATGCACGAAAATGCAAGGAAAGCTTAAAGTAAAGGAAGGCACGGTAAGGCGAGATAAGGCTAAGGCACGACAACGCAAGGCTAGGCAATGCACGGAAGGCAAGCAAAGAGTAACGGAAGGTAAGGAAGGCAAGGGAAAGCAAGGAAAGGCAAGGGTAACGGAAGGAACGGCACGGTCAGGCGAGGCAAGGCTAAGGCACGACAACGCAAGGCTAGGCAATGCACGGAAGGCAAGCAAAGAGTAACGGAAGGCAAGGAAGTCAAGGGAAAGCAAGGGAAGGCAAGGGTATCGGAAGGAACGGCACGGCAAGGGGAAACAAGGCTAAGGTACGACAACGCAGGGCTAGGCAATGCACGGCAAGGCAAGGAAAGGGTAACGCAAGGCAAGGCACGGTGAGGCTAGGCAAGGCTAATGCACGACAACGCAAGGCTAGGCAATGCACGACAATGCAAGGAAAGATTAAAGCAAAGGAAGGCACGGTCAGGCGAGATAAGGCTAAGGCACGACAACGCAAGGCTAGGCAATGCACGGAAGGCAAGCAAAGAGTAACGGAAGGTAAGGAAGGCAAGGGAAAGCAAAGAAAGGCAAGTGTAACGGAAGGAACGGCACGGCAAGGGGAAACAAGGCTAAGGCACGACAACGCACGCTAGGCAATGCACGGCAAGGCAAGGAAAGGGTAACGCATGGGAAAGCACGGTCAGGCGAGGCAAGGCTAAGGAAAGCCAACGCAAGGCTAGGTAATGCACGGAAAGAAAGCAAGGAGTAACGGAATGCAAGGAAGGAAAGGGAAAGCAAGGGAAGGCAAGGGTAACGGAAGGAACGGCACGGCAAGGGGAAACAAGGCTAAGGCACGACAACGCACGCTAGGCAATGCACGGCAAGGCAAGGAAAGGGTAACGCATGGGAAAGCACGGTCAGGCGAGGCAAGGCTAAGGCACGACAACGCAAGGCTAGGCAATGCACGGAAGGCAAGCAAAGAGTAACGGAAGGTAAGGAAGGCAAGGGAAAGCAAGGGAAGGCAAGGGTAACGGAAGGAACGGCACGGCAAGGGGTAAGAAGGCTAAGGCACGACAACGCACGGCTAGGCAATGCACGGAAAGGCAAGGAAAGGGTAACGCATGGGAAAGCACGGTCAGGCGATGCAAGGTTAAGGCATGACAACGCAAGGCTAGGCAATGCACGGAAAGCAAGCAAAGAGTAACGGAACGCAAGGAAGGCAAGGGAAAGCAAGGGAAGGCAAGGGTATCGGAAGGAACGGCACGGATAGGGGTAACAAGGCTAAGGCACGACAACGCAGGGCTAGGCAATGCACGGCAAGGCAAGGAAAGAGTAACGGAAGGAAAGGAAGGCAAGGCAAAGCCAGGCAAGGCAAGTGTAACAAAAGGCAGGCACGGTCAGGCGAGGCAAGGCTAAGGCACGACAACGCAAGGCTAGGCAATGCACGGCAAGGCAAGGAAAGGGTAACGCAAGGCAAGGCACGGTGAGGCTAGGCAAGGCTAATGCACGAAAACGCAAGGCTAGGCAATGCACGACAATGCAAGGAAAGCTTAAAGCAAAGGAAGGCAAGGTCAGGCGAGATAAGGCAAAGGCACGACAACGCAAGGCTAGGCAATTCAGGGAAGGCAAGCAAAGAGTAACGGAAGGTAAGGAAGGCAAGGAAAAGCAAGGAAAGGCAAGGGTAACGGAAGGAACGGCACGGCAAGGGGGAACAAGTCTAAGGCACGACACCGAACGCTAGGCAATGAACGGCAAGGCAAGGAAAGGGTAACGCATGGGAAAGCACGGTCAGGCGAGGCAAGGCTAAGGCACGACAACGCAAGGCTAGGCAATGCAGGGAAGGCAAGCAAAGAGTAACGGAAGGTAAGGAAGGCAAGGGAAAGCAAGGAAAGGCAAGTGTAACGGAGGGAACGGCACGGCAAGGGGAAACAAGGCTAAGGCACGACAACGCACGCTAGGCAATGCACGGCAAGGCAAGGAAAGGGTAACGCATGGGAAAGCACGGTCAGGCGAGGCAAGGCTAAGGCATGACAACGCAAGGCTAGGCAATGCACGGAAAGCAAGCAAAGAGTAAGGGAACGCAAGGAAGGCAAGGGAAAGCAAGGGAAGGCAAGGGTAACGGAAGGAACGGCACGGCAAGGGGTAAGAAGGCTAAGGCACGACAACGCAGGGCTAGGCAATGCACGGCAAGGCAAGGAAAGGGTAACGCAGGGGAAGGCACGGTCAGGTGAGGCAAGGATAAGGCACGACAATGCAAGGCTAGGCAATGCACGGCAAGGCAAGGAAAGAGTAACGGAAGGAAAGGAAGGCAAGTCAAAGCCAGGAAAGGCAAGTGTAACAAAAGGCACGCCACGGCAAGGGGAAACAAGGCTAAGGCACGACAACGCACGGCTAGGCAATGCACGGCAAGGCAAGGAAAGGCTAACGCAAGGCAAGGCACAGTGAGGCTAGGCAAGGCTAATGCACGACAACGCAAGGCTAGGTAATGCACGACAATGCAAGGAAAGCTTAAAGCAAAGGAAGGCACGGTCAGGCGAGATAAGGCTATGGCACGACAACGCAAGGCTAGGCAATGCAGGGAAGGGAAGCAAAGAGTAACGGAAGGTAAGCAAGGCAAGGAAAAGCAAGGAAAGGCAAGGGTACCGGAAGGAATTGCACGGCAAGGGGAAACAAGGCTAAGGCACGGCAACGCAGGCTGGGCAATGCACGGCAAGGCAAGGAAAGGGTAACGCATGGGAAAGCACGTTCAGGCGAGGCAAGGCTAAGGCACGACAACGCAAGGCTAGGCAATGCACGGAAGGCAAGCAAAGAGTAACGGAAGGTAAGGAAGGCAAGGAAAAGCAAGGAAAGGCAAGGGTAACGGAAGGAACTGCACGGCAAGGGGAAACAAGGCTAAGGCACGACAACGCACGGCTAGGCAATGCACGGCAAGGCAAGCAAAGGGTAACGCAAGGCAATGCACCGTGAGGCTAGACAATGCTAATGCACGAAAACGCAAGGCTAGGCAATGCACGACAATGCAAGGAAAGCTTAAAGCAAAGGAAGGCACGGTCAGGCGAGATAAGGCTAAGGCACGACAACGCAAGGCTAGGCAATGCACGGAAGGCAAGCAAAGAGTAACGGAAGGTAAGGAAGGCAAGGGAAAGCAAGGAAAGGCTAGTGTAACGGAAGGAACGGCACGGCAAGGGGAAACAAGGCTAAGGCACGACAACGCACGCTAGGCAATGCACGGCAAGGCAAGGAAAGGGTAACGCATGGGAAAGCACGGTCAGGCGAGGCAAGCCTAAGGCATGACAACGCAAGGCTAGGCAATGCACGGAAAGCAAGCAAAGTGTAAAGGAACGCAAGGAAGGCAAGGGAAAGCAAGGGAAGGCAAGGGTAACGGAAGGAACGGCACGGCAAGGGGTAACAAGGCTAAGGCACGACAACACACGGCTAGGAAATGCACGGCAAGGCAAGGAAAGGGTAACGCAAGGCAAGGCACGGTGAGGCTAGGCAAGGTTAATGCACGACAACGCAAGGCTAGGCAATGCACGAAAATGCAAGGAAAGCTTAAAGTAAAGGAAGGCACGGTAAGGCGAGATAAGGCTAAGGCACGACAACGCAAGGCTAGGCAATGCACGGAAGGCAAGCAAAGAGTAACGGAAGGTAAGGAAGGCAAGGGAAAGCAAGGAAAGGCAATGGTAACGGAAGGAACGGCACGGCAAGGGGAAACAAGGCTAAGGCACGACAACGCACGCTAGGCAATGCACGGCAAGGCAAGGAAAGGGTAACGCAGGGGAAAGCACGGTCAGGCGAGGCAAGGCTAAGGCATGACAACGCAAGGCTAGGCAATGCACGAAAAGCAAGCAAATAGTAACGGAATGCAAGGAAGGCAAGGGAAAGCAAGGGAAGGCAAGGGTATCGGAAGGAACGGCACGGCAAGGGGTAACAAGGCTAAGGTACGACAACGCAGGGCTAGGCAATGCACGGCAAGGCAAGGAAAGGGTAACGCAAGGAAAGGCACGGTGAGGCTAGGCAAGGTTAATGCACGACAACGCAAGGCTAGGCAATGCACGAAAATGCAAGGAAAGCTTAAAGCAAAGGAAGGCACGGTCAGGCGAGATAAGGCTAAGGCACGACAACGCAAGGCTAGGCAATGCACGGAAGGCAAGCAAAGAGTAACGGAAGGAAAGGAAGGCAAGGCAAAGCCAGGCAAGGCAAGTGTAACAAAAGGCACGCAACGGCAAGGGGAAACAAGGCTAAGGCACGACAACACACGGCTAGGAAATGCACGGCAAGGCAAGGAAAGGGTAACGCAAGGCAAGGCACGGTGAGGCTAGGCAAGGCTAATGCACGACAACGCAAGGCTAGGCAATGCACGACAATGCAAGTAAAGCTTAAAGCAAAGGAATGCACGGTCAGGCGAGATAAGGCTAAGGCACGACAACGCAAGGCTAGGCAATGCAGGGAAGGCAAGCAAAGAGTAACGGAAGGTAAGGAAGGCAAGGGAAAGCAAGGAAAGGCAATGGTAACGGAAGGAACGGCACGGCAAGGGGAAACAAGTCTAAGGCACGACAACGCACGGCTAGGAAATGCACGGCAAGGCAAGGAAAGGGTAACGCAAGGCAAGGCACGGTGAGGCTAGGCAAGGCTAATGCACGACAACGCAAGGCTAGGCAATGCACGACAATGCAAGTAAAGCTTAAAGCAAAGGAAGGCACGGTCAGGCGAGATAAGGCTAAGGCACGACAACGCAAGGCTAGGCAATGCACGGAAGGCAAGCAAAGAGTAACGGAAGGTAAGGAAGGCAAGGGAAAGCAAGGAAAGGCAAGTGTAACGGAAGGAACGGCACGGCATGGGGAAACAAGGCTAAGGCACGACAACGCACGCTAGGCAATGCAAGGCAAGGCAAGGAAAGGGTAACGCAGTGGGAAAGCACGGTCAGGTGAGGCAAGGATAAGGCACGACAATGCAAGGCTAGGCAATGCACGGCAAGGCAAGTAAAGAGTAACGGAAGGAAAGGAATGCAAGGCAAAGCCAGGCAAGGCAAGTGTAACAAAAGGCACGCCACGGCAAGGGGAATCAAGGCTAAGGCACGACAACGCACGGCTAGGCAATGCACGGCAAGGCAAGGAAAGGGTAACGCAAGGCAAGGCACGGTGAGGCGAGGCAAGGCTAATGCACGACAACGCAAGGCTAGGCAATGCACGACAATGCAAGGAAAGCTTAAAGTAAAGGAAGGCACGGTCAGGCGAGATAAGGCTAAGGCACGACAACGCAAGGCTAGGCAATGCACGGAAGGCAAGCAAAGAGTAACGGAAGGTAAGGAAGGCAAGGGAAAGCAAAGAAAGGCAAGTGTAACGGAAGGAACGGCACGGCAAGGGGAAACAAGGCTAAGGCACGACAAGGCACGGCTAGGCAATGCACGGCAAGGCAAGCAAAGGGTAACGCAAGGAAAGGCACGGTGAGGCTAGGCAAGGCTAATGCACGAAAACGCAAGGCTAGGCGATGCACGACAATGCAAGGAAAGCTTAAAGCAAAGGAAGGCAAGGTCAGGCGAGATAAGGTTAAGGCACGACAACGCAAGGCTAGGAAATTCAGGGAAGGCAAGCAAAGAGTAACGGAAGGTAAGCAAGGCAAGGAAAAGGAAGGAAAGGCCAGGGTAATGGAAGGAACGGCACGGCAAGGGGTAACAAGGCTAAGGCACGACAACGCAGGGCTAGGCAATGCACGACAATGCAAGGAAAGCTTAAAGTAAAGGAAGGCACGGTCAGGCGAGATAAGGCTAAGGCACGACAACGCAAGGCTAGGCAATGCACGGAAAGCAAGCAAAGAGTAACGGAACGCAAGGAAGGCAAGGGAAAGCAAGGGAAGGCAAGGGTTACGGAAGGAACGGCACGGCAAGGGATAACAAGGCTAAGGCACGGCAACGCAGGGTTAGGCAATGCACGGCAAGGCAAGGACAGGGTAACGCAGGGGAAGGCACGGTCAGGTGAGGCAAGGATAAGGCACGACAATGCAAGGCTAGGCAATGCACGGCAAGGCAAGCAAAGAGTAACGCAAGGCAAGGCACGTTGAGGCTAGGCAAGGCTAATGCACGACAACGCAAGGCTAGGCAATGCACGACAATGCAAGTAAAGCTTAATGCAAAGGAAGGCACGGTCAGGCGAGATAAGGCTAAGGCACGACAACGCAAGGCTAGGCAATGCACGGAAAGCAAGCAAAGAGTAACGGAACGCAAGGAAGTCAACGGAAAGCAAGGGAAGGCAAGGGTAA